>NC_026000.2:116271948-116406212 GCF_000442705.2 Elaeis guineensis | reverse complement strand
GAAGAAAAAAAAGAAAAGGAAAGAAAAAAAGAAGAAAAGAAGAAAAAGAAAAGAAGAAAAAGAAAAGAAAAGAAAAGAAAAGAAAATAATAATAATAATAATAATAATAAATATATATATATATATATATTTATATATATATATATATGTATGAACAAATAAATAAATAAATAAATAAATAAATTGAAATTGATGAGAGAGAGAGTTTCTCTCTCTTCTTTCAGTCTGAACCCTGATTTTCTCTCTCTGGAATTGGATTTTCTCTCTCTACTTTCTCTCTCTAGAATTTTCTCTCTCTAGCTTATTTCTCTCTCTTGATAGATTTTTCTCTCTCTAAAGTTATCCTTCTAAGATTAGCGTAGGGGAAAGCTTCATCTGATGATTCTGATCGAGTTTAGAGACGAGTCTGATTTTAAGCGAGATTTTAATTTTGGAATTTGTTAGATTTAATTTTGAATTAAATTAATGTAAAAATATAATTTTGGATAATAGGCAAGGAAGAATCTCCTAGAAGTTAATCGATCTATTCGTTCAGTACTCCGTGAAAGGTAAGTAATGAATCATCTTCTCGAGATATTCCATATTTATTCTGAAAATAAATAATTATTCTCTAAAATTATGCATGATTTATGAAATTATGTTTTGAAAGAAAAGTGCTTTTGAAATGTTATGGTATATCGATTTATGCACATGTTTAGTGAAAGATTATGATATATATTGTGGTACTAAGTGTTTTGATATAGATCGGATTTATGCTCTCAGCCTAACTATGTTTCAGTGGGCCCCGCCAATGGGGATTATACGTTGGTACTTTGTGGACCCTGCCAGTGGGGGTTGTGCGCTGGTATTTCTGGACCCTGCCAGTGGAGGTTGTGCGCTGGTTTTCTGTGGACCCCGCCAATGGGGGTTAAACGTTGGTCATAGTCGAGGCTGTTGAGTTACGAGTGTTTTGAAATCGAATCGGATTTATGATTATATTATATGTGAATATTTGAAATTATTGGATTTCCATTTAATCAGCATGAAATATATTTTTATGTTTAATTGTAGCATTATTCCTGAAAATTGTATAATATCTGAAATATCTGGTTGAGATATTTGTTACTTACTGGGCTGTCTAGCTCATTACCTTTCTTTCTATTTTTTTCAGATTCAGATAATTAATTTCGAACGTGGGAAGAAATATTGGGACAGAGCTTTTAGAGGCGAGATTAGCATTGTCAACACCTCACTGAACCTAGATCTATTGTTTTATTGTTAGCAAAAAAAATTTTATTGGATGTAAGACATTTGACTTAATTACTTGAATTACAGTTGAATAGTAATTATTTGAATTTATTCCGCTGTGATGCATTGATATCGTGATGAGATGCCTTGCATACTTATGGAGAGAGTTCTTCATGAGTATGCGGCGGTTGCCGCGACCCTCGATTCACAATCTCGGGTCGGGGGCGTGACACGCTCTCTGTTCAGCAGTCAGATGTGTTGGCATGGCAGGTGGGTCCTGGTCCAAGACATGAGTCAATTTTTTGAAATCCAGAATAATTCTGTAGTTCCTCAACCAATCCTTAAAATTTGATCCAGTCAGTCTATGAGTGTCTAGAATTTTGGTCAGGGGGTTTGAGGCAGACATGTTTTCTGTAGAGAGTCAAAAGTTTTTAGTTAGATTTTATAATCAGACTCAACCAATTTGTTTAGAATTTTTATTTTTAAACAAATTAGGCTCTCACTATTTTCTCAGATCCCTATACTCCCTTGGTAGAGATGTGAAAATCTCTGTGATTAGTGATTTCTAGTGGGTGGTGCAGTCTCACCGACTGGCTCATCACCTCACGTAACAGTTATTGGTGATGCATAACCAATGAGTGGACAACTCTTGTCCAATGATTCTCTAATCATGGTGCACCCAAAACTTGATCTCTAATTCATGAAGCTTACCGTATCTGGGATATTGCTCCAATCCTTAGTTAAGCCAAACCCACCATTTGCACGAACTAGATTTTTGATTAGGTCCCTCACCGTATCCAGAATATTGAGCCCAACCCATCCTCTAATCCGTAGCATCCAATGCCTAATGGATATGGTTGCGTCTTTCCGATGCAACTGAGCCACTGTAACCAGTCGAGAACAATCAACCTCGGGAAGGGTCCGCACATCCACAATGGTGGAAGACCTAGACTTAATATTTTCTTAGGGAGATTTGATTTAGGTCTCTTTAAACTCGGCTTGACATAGTCATAACAATTATGACTAACCTAGTGGCATGGGTTAGCTCGAATTGTTAGCCACCTCAAATCAGAACTGGATCGACACATATGGCCAGGTAAGTGAGATCGGTGGGAGGGATATGCCATTAACTCGACAAGAATGCATTCGAGTCGAGTAGCTCCCAATTAAAAACTAATCGATCGCATCTGCCCAACTTACCTTAGACACCAAATTATCGAGCCAGAACTAATTGAGTTAGTTTACAATCCAGGCTCTAACCACAGAGCCAAATTAGGTCTTAACTTGATCGAGTCACATCTAAATATGATTCAACCTTGATCCAGACTTAATCCTATTAGGCTGGTCAATTATTAGCTTTCATGATCCCACCTAACCAACTCTTGATTCGGTTTGATCAACCGCTAGACCTAATTGAGCTACCCAAGTCCGAACCCAATCTTATGAAAATATCTTAGATCTGAAATTCTTAATTTTAGATCTAACTTAATTTCATAAGCTCAATACATTAATTAAGTTTGGGTTCATAAACAAAGCATGTAAAATAAATCCTAGGGTTTCAGGATCTAGGATTTTGCAGAAAAGTAAGTTTTAATTTTTGATTAAGGATGAACGCGCGGCACCCCTACACGTCATATGAACACCCCATTGAATGGAAAGAGAGGGTCTTAAAATCCTACTTTATTTTTATGACTGGATGGCCATGAGGAACACCTTAATCAGAAATATAAATTTAACTACAAAACTAGTTAGATCTAAATTAACATATCACATATACAATTTAAGATCTAACTAATATATGCTTTGCATACATCTCATGTATCAAAAATCAATCTAATTAATATGCTTTCAGATCTGATACATCACATGTAATATCTAAAAAATAAAATTTAAATTAAACTATTCAAAATAAAAACTATTCTAGACAAGTTACTAGAACAATTCTACAACTAGTCTAGGCATGCAACAGATCAATTTTATGAAATAATTAAAATTTTATTTTTTATTTTTTATCTGATTATAATAATTATAATATCAAAAAAATAAAGAATAAATTATATTTAATTCATATTTTAATCTCATTAAAATATAAAACTTAAGACTATTCATGGATTCAATTAATCCTAGTCTAGTTATGTATCTCATGCATGTTAGATCTTCTTAGATTTAATTTTAAATATTTTGATTTTAGATCCTATCACATCTGATGTAATATCTAAAATTATTTAATATCAGATAAATTAAAATTAAAATTAGATCTAAAATAGATCTGAAATAGAGCCAACAACCTGGCTCTGATACCACTTGAAGGAAAAACCGCCTTTTTCCTGTGTAGGATCTTCCAGATTTCACCAAATCTGGGACGGAATAAATTTTATTTTTTTTTATCCTATGCTATTTCAGATCTAATTTTTATTAGATCTAATTTTATTATCTGATATTTAAAATCTAAAATTAAATCTAAAAATATGAGAAATATAGACATACCTTAAGGGTAATCTAATTACCCTGTAGATGATTGCAGCACTGCCTGAGGTTCTGATGTAGCCATGCAAGCGCATGGCCTCTACCAGTATTCACTTAGGTAGAATCTAGAACATCTTCTCATCATAATTCTATGCTCCAAAAATTAGATCAATATCTAATTTGGAAGTACTTCAGAACTCCTTCTGAAGTTGGAGCAGCAGCCTATCGAAGATGTCCTGCAGCCTTCTGTTTCAGGCATCACCACGCCTTGTACCTTTGCCAGATGGATGTCCAACTTCTTGGACGTGAAGAGGGGAGAAAGGAGAGCAGGGAGGATGTGGAGAAGAGGGGAGGGGGCGGCAGCTAATGGGTTTTTTGCATAAAATAAGTTCTATCTCGAAACCCTAGGTGCAGCAGGGTTTATATAGATCCTGTATGCTGCGCAGTGCCACATCATTCGACCAATCAGAAAATTCCAATAAATTTTGGAAAAATTTTGATTGGTGGAGTGATATTATCTGATTACATCAGATAAAAATCTCCATGCTCTCTCCTATGTTGGCGCCAACATTGGATAAGCACAAATAAGGTGGCGCCAAAGAGTCCAAGTTTATCAGGACTCTTTGGTTCTTATCCATTTGGGGCGCCCACTTAAATCTAATTGAGCTCACACCATAATCTGATTATGGCACCCAATTAGAAGTGGTTTGGATATGTGGACACTCCACAAAAATCCTTCGATGAATCCTCTTCAGTTTAAGACCCATATGTCAACTTTTGACAGATATCCTAAAATGAAATTGGCAGGTACTAGAAATTAACAGGTGTTGTCTTAAATTCATCTCATGAATTAAGACAAGCCTTTTCTGAGCTGGACAAGCTTCAATTAGACTGAGAGAAATCTTTTAAGATTCTCTGGATGAGCCAGATCACATTTGGCTCAGTAGAGACAGAAAAGATTACACGAGGAGAAAGTTAGGCTCAATCGAGTGCTAGCACGATTTCCTTGAACCTAATTGGATCTTATCCAAATCAATTGGGGTAGCCCAATTGATGACATCCAGACCCTAACCCTTGTTTATGTGATCTAGTTAGGTTCAATTTTGTATAGTAATGAGACATGTCATGATCTCATCATCGACATCATCGAAACTCCTTTCGATGGACCAGAACTCTTCTGATTCAAACAATTAGAATGATCGATCATCAAAATCATTCTAATTGCTCCCAAAATCCACCAGTGACACCTCGTAGTATATGGTGGCAACCCATCAGAACTGAAGATGAATCTCTTGGTGCAGCTACCTTTGTGATTGAGTTCCTCTATCATGAGTCCCGACTGAATTAGGATTAAGGTGAACTCGTCAAACCCAACATCAGTCATATGAATCAATCGATCGATTCGAGTTCGATGTGAAACCCAATGGAAAACTCTTTTTCATTATTTCACTTTGCTATAGCCATGGGCTTAAGGACTCGATCTTTCGATCATCATAGGACTACTCTCATCTACCGAGGTTGATAGATCCCATCTTGTTGTGATCTGGTTCCTACAATGGATATGCTACAGTCAACATACACCTCAGAGTTTCGAATGGCTAGGAGATCAAGTTATAGTGTAGTCAAACTATAATACACTCAAGATGAACTGTCAATGCACCTCAGGTCAAAGAACTAGACACACAACTGCAGCATCGAGCTAGTCATCGACAAGAAGGTAGACTTTCTTATGACTGCTCGAGATGGTCACACTCAGTACTCTCGTTCTCAATGAATACCTGTACTCTCGCTCCAGTGTCTCTACACCATAGACTCAAGACTCATCTACCCTAAGAAAGTGATCGTACACCAACATTCTGGATCGATCACCATCCTCGTGATGATCCTATGGTCAGGAGCAATTTATGAGTTAGTTATGTAAATTCATATCTTAAATTTTCAACTCTTGAAAATATGAATTTACATTTTCACTAACTCAAAGGATGTATCACAGATACAATGTACACAATGTGATAGAAGAATAACTCTTTTATTCATTTATAGTCAAAATTATAAATTTGTCCTTAGTACTGTACAGGAGTGTGTCAGTCGATCTGGCATTTAGGGCACACATCTAACATACCCCCCCCTCCCCCCCACCATGACTCTTTTTAGAATAGCTGTTGAAGAACAACAACCATTCAAAGAAAAGAAATGATGTCGAATCTACTTTGCCAAACACTTATGGATCACCTATCAAGGCAGAAATGATGCAGATAGATATCTTATGATTGGAAGTATTTAGATTGTGGCCCCACTACAAAGCTATCTGAAATGCAGCGACTCCAAAAAAGATCAAAGGGTAGCTTTGAAAAATAGATTGCGTGTAGAGGAGGTGTTATCAAGGAAAGGGTGGAGAATTTCTAAGTTATCTCTAGTGTGGAGCAAGTACTGAGACTATTACTCATCTATTCTCTGTCTCTTTGCCAGAAGTATATGGTTCGCCTTGATGAAATTGCATCGCAAGATTAGAGGTTGGCTTGTAATTTTTTGAGATTTATATATCTCATGGCATCATAGAAAGATCAAATTTTAGTTAGAGCCTGTTCTTTTGAGAGTAAAAAAATTATTCAAAAATCTATATTTTTCTGGATAAGTATTTTTCAGATGATATTTAGATAGAAAAATAATTTATTCATATTCTTTTATGTATTGAAAAATAGCTTGAGAGTAAAAAATTTATCCAAAAATCTGTATTTTTCTAAATAAATATTTTTTAGACAATATTTAGATAAAAAATAATTTATTTATGTTGTTTATGTATTGAAAAATAGCTTGAAAATCTGTTACTCATGTTCTTTTATATTACTAGTTTTCTAGATAAGTTGCTAAAATCTATCCATATTTTTTATAATATCCTTTATTATATACATATTATTATATATAATAGAATAATATGATATATAATATTATAATATTATTATACTATATTATAATAATATAGTATATAATAATATAACATAATATATTATATGATATTATTATTATACTATTATATAAATATTATTATATATAATAGTATAATATGATATAATATATTACATATATTAATATATTATATTATTTATTATTATATTATATTATAATAATATAATAATATATAATAATAAAAATATAATATATTAATATATTATAATACATTAATATATAATATTTATTATATTATTATAGTATTATATTATTATAATATAGTATATTATATGATATTATAATAGTTTATTATAATATTATTATATCATAATATAATATTTTATATTATATTATGATATAGTATATTAATATATAATTTAATATATTATAATAATATATTATATAAATATTATTATATATAATAATATACTATATTATAATATATATAATATCATGATTATTATGTTATAATATATTATTATATTATATTATATTATATAACGTTAAGGGTATATTAAGAATAAATTAGGTAGATTATTTTTTCGGTTGATGGAAAAATGATTTAACCATCTTTTAGGTAGATAAGATTTTCTTCTATTTCATAGATAAATATTATCAATGGAAAAGAAACTTATCCATCTTGAAAAATGTAAAAATATGGATAAGTTGGTCCATGAAAAAATTGATTAATCTTTTCATGATATTTATCTAGAAAAAAATAGATCCTCAAGAAGAACTGACTTGCTATAGCACTTTGTTGGTGCATTTCGTCATAGGAACTCTTGGATCTTTCTTCACAAGAAATGTTATATCCGTACAATCCTTTTCAAGATCTTGCATACTTTTCAACTCCGACTGAAATTTGTTTTTTGAAGGAACAAAGCAGAGTCATCAAACGCTCGTGAATGCCTTTAAAACCTTGTTGCCAAAGACTGGTCAGTAATCTCTTTGTAATATCTATGTCCATCTCTTGTAATTTAAATTCTAATCAATAATAATAGCTGAGGGAAGCTAGGTACTTGCTTCCTCCATTTCCCTCGGAAAAAAAAAAAAGAAGAAGCCACATCACAAATGAGAAAATAGTACATAAATGCATAAATTTAATATTTTGTTTCGGAAATCTTGGCAGATAGTAGTTACCCAGAGGCACTATTTAGTGTTTTCTTTGATGGAGCTCTTGGAGGTTGGCCCTTTGACCTACGGAACAACAATTGTTTGTGCCTTAATCTTTCTGAACTACTTTCATGTAACGTTGGTTTTTCTGATTGCCCAACTCATTTGTTGCGAAATCATTCACAATCTCAGTTGTAGCAAATTCCTATTGTTTGAACATGTGGTAACTTTCCTCTGTGCAATTCTGATGTTCATCAAAATTATCAGAATTATTTAGTTAAGGAAAGAGAATTAGACCTCCAATTTTTGGCCTGTCAAACTCCGTTGGCCTCTGCTTTTATATAAACACATCTAGTTTTTCTCAAGTATACAAACATGCCCTACTGAGATCAATATGAAGCTTTAGATTGGAAAATAGAAACTAGAGGCATGCTTGCACTATGCTTTTCCTTTCTCTGGTGTCATTCTAGTCTCTTTGATTTCATCTATAATAGAAGCCATGACAATAGTGTGAGGTCATACTTGATAGGTTACAACAATAAATAACAAGCTTAAATATAATTATTTTGTATATAAATCCTGACTTCTATGAACGAGATATACAATAGCGATTGCAACTATTATTTCATGTCATGATTACCTAGTTCTTACATAGTTCCATATTATTTTAATAATAAATCTATTTTAATTTTTATAAACAATCTTCTAAAATTATTTTCCTATCTTTGGTAGGATTTAATCTCTCAAAGATTACCTTTTGCACAAGCTATGATGGGTGGGTTCAGAGATCCTTGCCATAGTGGGATCATGTGTTTCCGAGCGTTGGACTTAGTGACTTGAGTTTGATATCGCCCTCACCTTGAATTTGATTATACTTACTTTATCCCAATTCAGTAACATAAAAGTGAATGTCTGTTGTGCACCACTGGCATGCTTGTGTGCACTATAATTTTTATGATACATTAAATATAAATGATTAAATCTATTCTCAAGTACGATCATTATTTAGTATTTGCATAGTCCAACAATACTTTTTTTAAAATCAAATACTAAATTATATTATTTAAGCATTCTTTATTATTTGAATAAACCATAGATATAATATGTACTGCATTTTTTATTATTTCACCAGTATAAGCCATCATATATTGTCAGGCAGTTAAGTTTTTCTCCCTAAGTAATTATGGACTAATTAAGTCCAGATCCAAATTCTCACCCCAAGAAGGCATGCAGGATTATGGGAAAAATTTTCCTATGTTTTATTACATATCTTTTTCAATATTTTGAAGTTAGCTAGTCCCTGATATAGCGTATTATTCAAATTGGGTTAATAGTTCAGCATGATAGCCACTAAAATGTTTGATCGGCCCCTGCTTTTGCCTTACATATATATTGAATATTAAAATAATAATTTTTTTTAGATATTATGCCATTTTAATGTCCTATTCATCTTATTGGCCCACCGTAAATGATTCGCGGTGAAGAGTGTTAATCGACAACAATCTAAGAAAAGTGTTTTAATTGTGTGATACGTGTCACAATCATATAGCATCATTGTTGTTAACAGCATCATCACCCTGTAGTTACGACATATTATTTCCTATTAAACTATATATAATGAAAACTACCGAAATGTCTCCATCTCCTCCAATTCTTATTTTCACTTTGATTGTTTTTTCTCTCTCTCTATTAATCGGTGAGCACATGTAACAAACACTGCTAACAACATCAGGTCTCTTCCTGCTAATTATTCTTTTGGTCTCCTAGCTAATTCTTTTGTTCTATACTTTTAGATTTTTGATTTGTGTTGGAGGCAACCACCCCAACAATGTAAGAAAATTAGAATTCCAAGTATAACATCTGGGAACAAGAGTCTGCTGACACTAGATGCAAGGGATTCATGCAGCTAT
Organism: Elaeis guineensis; assembly: GCF_000442705.2. Taxonomy (NCBI): domain Eukaryota; kingdom Viridiplantae; phylum Streptophyta; class Magnoliopsida; order Arecales; family Arecaceae; genus Elaeis; species Elaeis guineensis. The sequence continues at coordinate 116,396,547 of NC_026000.2, read as the reverse complement.
CCTTTTGATCTACATGAACATACAAGCATGTACATGTTTGCTTTTTTATTTACTTAATTATGAGATTAAATATCTAAATCAGAAGATTAGTTTCCTTTTTCTTTCTTTGGCAGGCTAAATTGTGTGAAATGAGTCTCAATGAAGTCTATATCCACGTTCCAAGACCCTGATACTGTTGACTTTATTCACTCGGATTTAGACTTGGACCCCATGGAAAGGTATGCAGATTCGTATTTGCATCTATGAATGATCCAGGCTTGTTCCTACTTCCCAAGATCAGCCACAGCCACCGTCAGCTTTGAAGTGTAAAACTAGAATGAGGTCATGGTCACCTTTAGCGGGAAAAAGCAAACGCTGATGCAAATTTCCATTCTATGTGGTGAATCTGTGGAGGCCTCGTGATCTGGCCGGTTCAGACCCCTCCTGAGCCGGCTTCCGTTCTGCTCTGATCAAATGAAACGCCTCTCTCTCTCACACACACGCGCTCGGTCTAGGTAGACCGTCTCAATGACCTTGAGAATCAATCACACACGGTCTAGGTAGACCGAATCGAGACTGGAGCAACCGAATCCTAGTTGGGTTCAGGTTGTGTCTTACATGTAAAAATATGATTAATTTTGTTTTGCAACATCAACCATTGTGGATTACACATCTCAAAGTATTCTAATTATCTACTTCTATTTTTGCACAAATCTCAAAATAACCATTATACGATCAAGTGGATGACATCCCAAAAGTAGATGGATCATTCTTTTGTGTGCAAGATATAATGCGAACTCATCCTAGTTTGATGAGGACCTATGATTGTTCGTGCATGACTAACAAGTATCCATTATCATGCAGAGGCAAGCCAGTACCCCTTGTTCTGTTCAATAATTATTGAAAAATCATACAAATATTTTTTTTTTGATAAAATCATACAAGATTATCGTTGTCCAACAATTATATTATATTTATCACTGTTGTGGGCCTTCATCCCAGCCTCGACCGATCTAATCCATAATTTTGGCAGAGGTGTGTTAGGATCCATCACACCATAAATTGGTAACTATTGATCGAATCTTGCATCACAAATACAGGGCATGATTTGTACACACTTTTTAGAAATGGCCATCATCTCGGGCAAATGCGACCATTGCTCATCCTCTATAAATAGAGTAGAAAAAAGAAATCACAGGTAACTCTTCAATAGCCTCAAGATGCTCCACTATACCATTCTCTCTCTCTTTATTCTTTAATTTCTAGTTGATTTGAGTGTTAGAGAATTTTCATTAAAAAATCTTTCGATCAAGGACCATTTTACAAATCCGGCTCTAGCACCTTGGATGTAGCATCTCTAATGATATCTCATCTTCTACTAAAAAATCTTTCATCTTAGCTTCCTATGAGGAGATTAGTCTGACCTCATTGATTTGAATTTTAGTAGCAACAACTATGAAAACAATTATGAAGGTAAATACTAATTTATGAATTTGACTTTCTAACAATGGAATCACAAGCAAATTGATGCCAATCAATGAATTCTTTGGTAAAACCATAGGGTCTTTTGATTTGATTGGTTTTGACTTTAAATTTTATTCTTTTCAAGTAAGAGATTGAACTGAGCTGAGCTGAGTCGAGTAGCTAAGAGCTCAAGTTCAACTCAATATAAAATATTTGAACTTAAAACTTAGCTCAAGATCGATTGAGTCTTAATATCCTGAGCTCGAGCTCGATTCGATGAAAAAAGTAAAACTTGAAATTAACTTAACTCGAATATCAATCGAGTCTAACTTGAATATCAATCGAGTCATATTCGAACTCAAATTCGAATCCTATTCTACTAATAATATATATATATATATATATATATATATATATATATATATATATATTATAAATAATATTATTAAAAAATATATAATTTTGAATAAATTCATAAGCTTTCAAGCCGAATATGCTGTTACTCGAGCTCGATAATAATCAAATTGAGTCGAGTTCGAATAGCTCATGAGTAGCTCAACTTATTTGTATTCCTATTTTTTAGTTAATCTAATCTAAATTAAGCCATATGGCATTATAACCTAAAAAACTGGGGCACTTGCTTGCTAAATGTAATTTGATTTTTTTTTTTTAAATGGAGGATTTTCTTAAATGAGCCAAACCTTGGCGGTCAAACAATGTTGCCTGGTCTGTTAATACTTCTCTAGCTTTTTTCCTTCCTTGTAGAGCTCGAGATCCTCTTTTAATAAAGATATAATTAGGTCAAGCCGATATCATCTTTCGAGCCTTGGAAAACCGACTCGGCAGGACCTAGCCGGTCCAACCTTGGATTTGTCAGGCAATACCCGGTTGGTAGAAGGTGCTCCATTCTCGTTCCACTCCACGGCAAAAACGTGCACGGCGGGCGGCAGGGACCGCATTCGTACGGACGCCCGCGTAGAGATTCTATTGAACACCATTCACGTTTCGCGGATAAACGTACCGGCACTTCCCTCGCACCCGCCACGGTTTTCCGGGCTACGTCAAGGATAAATCTGAGCCGTCCATTCGGACAAAATATTTGTTTCACCGCGCCCGCTATTTATGGGGAGCTGCTGCGGCACCGCTCCTCTGCCTCCATTCTCGTTTATCATCCTCCATCGGAGCTCCCTGGCTCCTTGCTGGAACGGGAGGAGGAATAGAAGAAGAAGAGAACTTAGAGGAAAACCCTAACCCTTTCTCGTTTCTTGACTTCGGATTCCAGGTACGGTTCCATGGCGCTTCCTCTGCTTCGTATCTTCTCTGATCTTGGTTTCTATGTTGATTTCGACTTTCGTTGCTGAATTATTGGATTTTATGGGAGTGAGTTTTTTCTTTTTCTTTTTCTTTTTTTTTTGATACTTGATGCGTTTTCTTGGGGTTTTATTCGATTTTTTCTTGATTTCTCTGGAAAGAGCCAGTTTTTTTTTTTTTTTTTTTTTAATAATAAAAATTGAGATCGGTGTGATTGGCTGTTCTTGTTCTCTATTTTGATCTTTGAGAAAGTAGGGTACAATCGATGAGGTTTAGTTTGATTAACGCTAGTGTTCGTATAGGGCCTGTGGAAAAAAGCGCTGCTTTCCTTTTTTTGAAATATGGCGGTAGCTCTCCAGCTTGGAGCTCGAGCTCATTGTTCTGGAGTCACGAGGGATTCGTGGAGCTCGCTGGCTTTCTCATCGAGCTTTCGGAGTAGGCTTGGGTTGGAGTCGTCTGTGAGGCTGGTTTGTGGAAAGAGGGAGAGGAGCGGCGGGAGGAGGGGAGGCTTGAAGGTGCGTTGCCAGAGAGCAGTGTCTGCTGTTGTGGAGAAGGACGAGGTGGTGAGGGAGGGTGCTGATGGAAATGCTGCGCAGCTGAGCATCGTGATGAAGTTTGGAGGGTCGTCGGTGGCGTCGGCTGACGGGATGAAGGAGGTTGCGGACCTCATTCTTAGCTTTCCTGAAGAAAGGCCTGTGATTGTTCTATCTGCAATGGGGAAGACAACGAACAACCTTCTGCTGGTATTAATGCATTTCTCCTTGCAATGAATTTTTCGGCCTTTTGTTTTATGCTTAGTTCATGAAGGGGTAATCTGATGCCTGTTAAAACTAGGCTGGGAAAAAGCGGTCTGCTGTGGAGTGAGTAATGTGTCTGATCTTGAAGAGTTGAGGTTTACAAAAGAGTTGCATCTGCAGTATGTTATTTTTACTCATTTCTTTCTATATATTCCTATTGTGTTGTTGTTAGTTGGATTGTTTGGGAGCTCTGTCTTTTGATGAATCTTGTTTTATGTTTTGCTTTCAGGACAGTTAATGAGCTTGGAATTGAAAGGTCTATCATTTCAGGTGGTTCCCATCATCCCTTTTTTGCTTGTTTATCAATTTTTTGTTTCATCAGGTTAGTCATGCTGCTTGGTCTTAGATTGGATCTTTAGTTATTCCTGTGAGTAGGGATGGCAAAATTAATCCGACCCGATGGGTATACACCCTACCCGAACCCGGTCAAACCCGAAAAATAGGATTTGACTGGGTTTGGGTAAAATCCGAAAACTATAGTACGGGTATGGGTAGGGTATGGGTAGTGCTATTTTCTACCCGAATCCGACCGAACCTATGGGTATGGGTAATACCCGAACCCATATCCGAATATATATATATATATATATATATATATATATATATATATATATATATATATATATATATATACATATATATATACATATACACATATATATATACACACACACACATATATATATATATATATACATATACATATATATATATATATATATACATATACATATATATATACATATACATATACATATATATATACATATACATATACATATATATATACATATACATATACATATATATAATATACATATACATATATATATATATATATATATATATATATATATATATATATATATATATATATATATATATATATATATATATATATATATATATATACATATATATATATATACATATCCGAATATATATATACATATACATATATATATACATATACATATACATATACATATATATATATATACATACATATACATATATACACACACATATACACACACACATATATATGATCTCTCTCTCTCTCTCTCTATATATATATATATAATTATATATATGTATGTATGTATATGTATGCATGTATGTATGTGTGTGTGTGTTAGAAGTGTGTATGTGCGTATGTATGTATGTATATATATATAATTGGTAATTCTATTTTTGATTGATAATATGCATCAAATTATTATACTTTTTTTTTGGGTATAGAATGGACGGGTATGGGTTGGGTATGGGGCGGGTATGGATTAGGTATGGGGAAATGGGTTACCCACGGGTATCTCCGAACCCGTTGGGTATGGGGATGGGTATCTCTTTTCTTACCCGATTGGGTATCGGGTAGGGTTTAGGTATAGGGTATTAAATTCGGGTTTGGGGATGGATAGTATACTACCCGACCCAAATCCTACCCATTGCCATCCCTACTTGTGAGTTGTATAATTGTATAATTGGATTAGTGCCTGTAGCATTTGTTGAAAGTGTAACACTGATAATTGCTACAATGCCGATCTTTATAGTACCATGGCCTCTCTGGACACAATTGTCTGGCATGTGTTCTAGGGTGCTTGGTGTTGGACCTGTTGATGTATTTGTTGAGGTATGAGATGTTTTCAGGCTGATGGTTTATCATAACAGATTAAGTAATGTGGTCAAATTGAGAGATCATTTTGTAACTATAACCCTATGTATGGTTGGGGTCATGAGATGGTGGATGAATGAGGTAGAAAGGATGGATGGTTTCCATCCAACATTTGTTTCAAAATATTACTGGGAGAATGGATGAAAAAGGAGAGATTGTCCATTCATCTTGGCCCATCAAGTTGCATCATCCTAAATTGGGAGGATGCAAGAAATGATGGATGGAGCATTGATTAGTAGATTTTTGCATTGATAAAATTATCTCTCATTAAATTTTTTGACACAACTATAATATTTCTTCACTTTTTCATTTATATTATTTATATATATTTTTATATATACTATTAATCATATACTATTAAATTTTATTACTAATTATTTTAATTTAAGTACATAATTAAATAATTAAATAACTATAATTGAATAATTAGAATTATCTTCTATTTCTTTATTTTTATTTATTATTTTTTAATTAACTATTTGTATAATATTAATTAACTATTTAAATTAAATTATAAATTAATTTGTTATGTATATAATTTATTTATTAATGTTTAATTTATAAAATTATTTATTAAATTAAGTTAAATTTAATTAAAATCAAATATTTATATAATTTTTTATATAATTATAGATTATAATGATTATAAGTTTATATTTTGTTTACTTTTTTAGTATAAATAAGTATTATAAATTGATAATAATAATATTTTTATCCAAAGATAGTCTAGTAAAAATGTTATATAAATATCATCCATCCTTCCTTTCATTCCATCTATATCAAACATAAGAGGAGATTATTTTTATCCATCCTTCAATGTTTAACCAAACATATGAAAGGATGGATGGAAGATCCATCCATCCCTTCCGTCATCCATTCTTTCTCCTCCATCCATCTTTTCTTCAATCCATCCTTCGTATCAAATAGAGAGTAAATGATTATGCACTACTCTTTTTTCATACATCTCAAATAATTAGATAGATGATCAAATTTGTTAACTACTAAAGGTAGACAGGAGAATTGCACTAGTTTAATAAACCTAAAAATTTGACATCGAGGCTTGTGTATTACAAAGACAACTTTCACTCCATTGTGTAAAAACATAGTTTAGTGACACATCTTACAAGTGTTGGGGATTTTATATTACTAGGATTCTTACTAACTTGATGCTTTAAAATGGTGTTAACCTGATAGTTTAATCACTTAATTTTTGGCTCATAATAATTTATGAGACAAAATTCCTTTATCAACTGCTCATGAAATTTTTCAAAAATATAGAAATCTAAAATGCACTCTTGATAATATGATGGATTTTTTAAGGATGTTGTTAAATTGTGACATGAAGAATAAAGGAGGGATGAAATAGTGAAGGTTTGCAAAAATATCAATGGACATGTATATGTAGACCATTTGATGCAATACTTATGGCTAAAGAACATGTTTACAAAATTCATAAGCACACACTTATGATAAAGATTTTAGGGATGCAAATGTGGAATCACAAGAAAACATGGCCAGATAGAACTTAAGCCTGAACAAGCACATACTTTAGGTGGTGCCTTAAAACACTCAAAGTTGTATAAACTTTTACTTGAGCTTAAATGTGGTACAAGATTTTTAGGTAGGTCCAAGTCTAAATGTGGTAGAGTCTATAGCCTTTAAAGATTATAAATGTGTTATGGGTCCCTTAACATACATGTGGTCACTTAAAGCCTCAATGTGGACATTAATCACTAGAAATAAAATTGTTTTGATGGATCCTCAAATTAACACATGCACATGGATATGCTTATGCACATGTATGTGGCCCATATACCTTAACCGCATATGAATTTAAGGGTAGGCCCTTAAGAACTATGCATAGGTTAAGAATACCATGTAAAATTTAGTGATTTATGTCTGATTGGTATAAATTTAAATTTAGAAGCCTAATGAATTCAAATGTGGCAGTCCAAAACAAACATGTTTATGTGATCCTATTGAATGAATGCTTACAGGATTAAGATCATGGTTTCAAATAAATGAATTTTGTTTTAAAACCTGGACAATTTTATAATTGGACCTAGAGCCCAAATTTAGATGGACTTCAGGTTAAGGGTAGTGCCTTAAGGAAAACAAAAATGGTATAATTCCCTAAGGAACATGTAAATGTGTGTCATGTGTATCGCTATGACATATACTTCCGAATGGGATTTTATTCTTTTCTAGTTAGAAAAAAGAAGTATGACATATACTTAAAAAGGAAATACTGGAACCAAGGTTGGTGGACTTGATATAGACATCTGTGCTGGCCAGCTGGCAGTACGAATCGGCACAGGTCCATACTAGATCGGACTGGCACAAACTGACACAAGAGAGAAGAAGGTAACCAGGGGGAGAAAAAGAGAGAAAGAGGGAAAGGGGAGGGAGAAGGGGGGAGAGGGTGGCCGGGGGAGACATCGATGGTGGCCACAGGCAGATCGCAGGCACACTCGGAGGGCTGCCAAGGCCTCCACCTCCACCAAATATCAACCGAGAGAGAAATAGAGAGAGGGGGAGGGAAAGAAAAGGAAGGGACCTGGTGGAGAGGCCTCCGGCTGGCCGCCGGATGGTGCAATTGTAGCTTGAACCTCCCTTTAGTACTATCGCTCTCTCTCTCTGTCTCTTTTGATTAAATATCCTATCGATTGATATCGAGCCACAGAGGCCTTCATGGCCCTTTGGCGGCCTCGACGGGCCAACGTCGGCCCCCGACGGCATCGTCCCATCTTTCTCTCCCCTCTGCTCACTCTCCCTTCTTCTCTTTTCCTCTTCTTTGTCTGGTGTTTTGATTTGCTCGGACGAACCGTCCCGATTTGCCACAAGTATGGCTCGGAATGTCTTGAACTGTCCAATTCGAGATAGTTCAGCGAACTTGATTTGGAACATAAATGTTATCAAGATACAAATATATATGTGTGCTTATGCCTAAATAAGACATAGGCTTAAGGTCAGTATTTCTCAGGGTTCCAAATATTATTTGGATCACTAAAGAAGCAAGGACTTAAAAACTAGGCATCAAACAAACTTGAGGTTAGTAATGCTTGAGAACCTAATTAGCGCATCCATCTCTTAAAGAACAATGTATACAACACCTTGTATTCATAATTTAATACAGACAAAAGGTTAGGACCTTTAAAGAAACCAAATATGGTGTGGATCCTATAATCGACTAGTATATGAGAACCATCTAAACCCTAAAGTGCTGTAAACTTTGAAAATGTGATAATTTGTGATCTGCAACTTGATGAGTTAATAAAATAATTGGTGTACCTTATCCTTCTCTTCAGAGTTTACTTTGAAAAATTAGTCTTTTGATGTCTATTCTTAATCTAACCAGTTTTAGAGGACAATATTTAGCAGAATTAGTTATGTCACTCTTGTTTTTGTCCATAACAAGTATAACAGTAAGCAGAATCAGTCATTTCACTCTTTTTTGTCTATATCAGACTTATGAGAAATAAATTATATATGTTGGGCCTAGGGACACACTTTTGGCTTGGCTTATGGAGCTCTTTAGTTGCGAGCTCATTTGGCAACTTATTGGGCTTCTTAGTTCAGAAAGATAGTTTGGCTATATGAGGCACACATTTGGATTCATTGTGTTTTGAGGGCTCTAAATTAGTCAAATTGGACTTACAAGAATCCACATTGGCACTGTTCATTTTGAGGGCTGCATGCTTATACTAATCTTTTTTGACTTGCATGATCAATACGTAATCTTTTAAGCTAATGAGTTCTATATGGCTTTGTTGAGTCAGCATTGAATTACATGGATTATGATTTGTGAACTTTTGTTTGTTTTAGTTAGCATCTACACTAAGGCTAGAAGGCTTAGGCATTGTAGAGGATCTAGACTGTTGTTTGAACTAGTAAAGCTTTTCAAGGTTTCTTAAGCAGCCATGGAAGACTTCAGCAAAGGAGAATTTAGCCTTGTATTCAAAAAGTTGTTCAAGTTGTCTAATCTTTAAAGAACTTAACCTTGTCTTTTGAGGGCAATATAGGTCAAATGAGTACAAGTTATGCTGTATAGAAAGCTGAGAGTTCTTTAAGGGAGAACTTCGCTTCATGTTTAGAAAGCCATGGAAGGGTTTGGTGGTTGAGGGTTCAACTCTCATCAAGGAGCATAGATTTTACATACTAAGAGAACCAAGGTTCAGCATCTCGATATCGGACCCCTTACTAGTACCATTCTTTTATAATGTAGGTATGCTTGGTATGGTACTTGGTTCGGTATACCAAGCATTGGTATGCCCTCCATACCGCATATCGGTTTGGTATTAATATAGTGTGGTTTGATCGGTATACCAGTTGCTTTTTTGCTTTACTGGATTGTCACTACATGTTGCTAAATGTTACTGGTGGATCGTGAGAACTCACTAAGATTATTTTTGGATCAACGATCTTTATTAAGGTAGTTGGAATCATTTCAGCCCATCGAAAAGAGTTTCGATGATACTGTGATGGAGATCACGGTATGTCTCACTACCAGACAGAATAGAACCTGAAGAATCACACACAAAAGGAGCATGACCTGATCAATGGCTTGGATCATATTTGAATTATCAATCAGATTGATAGTTTGAATTTTAGAAACTGTTACTTTGTAAGCATTACAATTTTGGCAACTGCTAATTATTAGCACAAGGACTTAATTACAAATATTATAATTTCTTTTAGAGCTGATTAAATTATGAATTAATTTATAATTAATTTAAATTAGATTTAATTTAATTAGATTTAATTTAATTTAATATTGATTGGATTCAATTATCCAAATCAGATTTGAATTTTAGGCTTGATTGAATCAGGATTGACAGTCTTTTTTGAATTTGGCTCATTTTAGACTCGATTTGAATCCGATTGAGGTCCTATTTGAACTAGATGAATCTTTATTCAGAGAGTCTTGATCCCCTAGGACTCTCTCTCTAGAAATCATGCCAAGAAAGAAGTGGGGTGATGGTTTTTCTTGCCACTTTTGTTTTCACATGCACGAAGGAGAGGGGGCGCCAATAATTGGTGCCCCACCTTATCTAGGACTCTCTCTCATCCATATTTTTTTTCTTTTTGAATATGATTCAAAATAAGATAAAAATTATCTAATTGGAGCTTTTAAGGAGATATTTTTGTGCGATAAAAAATTCTTGAAATCTGGACGTGCGCTAATAAGGAGTGGAGATTTCTTTCTTGCAGCATGAACTTTATCTCAACACCCTTCCAACCTTTGATTTGGTTTTGAATGGCTTAGATCAAATGGGGTTTGATCTTTTAGGGCATTAAGAGGTGGGTGTGTGTGAGAAATGATAAGTTGGTGCGACAAAAATAGGAAGAGGGAGAGAGGGTGCGTGTAATAGTAGATGGGCTTCTTTCTTACATCATTCTCTCCTCCCAAATGCCTCCTTCCCTTTCTCCCTTACTTCCCAACACCTAGATCTGATAGAGATCAGATCTAAAAAGAGAAAAGAGAGAGAAGAAGAGAAGAAAAAGAGTTCTTCTTCTCTTCATGATGATCTGGTTCAGATCCCATCGGATCTGCGCGAAAGAGTTCGCATAGCGATCTCTTTTTTCAAGATCTAAAAAAAGCGATCTAGATCCAAGGATGAGGAGATAGATCTGCAAGGTGCTAGTACACCAATAATCTCAATGTTCTAATCAGATGGCTCTATGTGGATACCAGTAGAGGTTGAGCATATGTGTGACTACAATCAGAACCCAAGACATCCGCAGGATCCGAGGTATAGAGATTCGATCTCCAACTTATTTTTGGCTAACGATTATTTTTCTTTTTTAGATTTCATATCATGGTTAAATGTTCATATCAAGATCTATGCTATGATTTTTAGATCAGATCTGATATATGTTCAGATTAAAAATATTTTAATTTATTTACTTTTGCTGCTTTATGTTTAGAAAAAAATTTTGAACTATACGTACAAAATCGTAGTGGATTTTCTAACAGTGGTATCAGAGCATAGGTTCTGATACGAATATGAAAACCCCTTAGATCTGAAATCTAATTTATAAAAATCAGATCTAAAGGTTAATAAGAGGATCATATCATTCTGAAATAAGGTTGTCCTGACATAACCCTGTTATGCTGAACGGTTGTCCTAAAATGATATAGAACATCGTTTAAAGTTAGATCTGATTTTTGTGCATGCTATAATATGATTACAAGTTTATTTTGTATCTAAAATTATTTTAGATTTAAAATCAATCATGAGTTATTCAGATCTGAAATTGATTTTAGATCTGAAAATTTTAATTAGGGTGTAATTTGGATCTTGTAGTTTGCTGAAATTTTTCTTACATGCATAGATTTAAAGTTATGGTTCATATATTTGACATGTGAAAGATATTTTGATCTGACTTTTAATTGATTATATATATGATATGTTAGATTAAATTTTTAGTAGCTTAGTAATTAAATTAGGATAGTCACCATGGCCGTCCGATCATAAGATGATGAAGGGATTAAAGTCCTTCTTTAGCCCATTCGATGGATTCTCTCTTATGACGTGTAGCGGTGTCGACTGTGATGTTTCCTATGAAGATGAATAGCGAATAAAAAATTATCATTATTACATATTTTAAATTTAAATCATATTATGAATGTATTTTTATGTATTTTAGATCGATTAATATTATATGTAATATATTATTTTGACACACGATCTAAAACTTAATTTCTGTAAAATCCTAGATCTAAAATCCTAGGTTTTATTTGCATGAGAGCATGAAACTGTGACTGGTATGCCTATGGAGTCGACTCAATTCTCGATTGGGTCAACTTGAGTGCTTGATGAGTTGACTCATTTTTATTGGAGTCGACTCAAGACCTAGGTAGATCAGCTCATTTGCTGATGAGCCGACTTAATTGTGCAGGCTAGGTCTATAGGTTTCTATTTATCTCAGTGTGTACTGACTCACTGTGACAAGTCGATTTGTATATCAGGATGAATTGACTCAATTCTGCAAACAGCAATATTATATAAAATATAATATAAATATTTTAGATTAAAAAATATTTCGAGATCTAAATCCAAACCCATGTACATAATGCACTTAATTGAGAATTAAGATTTAAAATTATAAGATCTGAAATTATGAATTTAAGATCTAAATTTCAATGCATAAAACATGAGCTTTTGGGTATGGGTTGAACAAATTAGGTTTAGAGACTAAACTACAACAAGGGTCATTGATTAGATCAGGTTAGAATTCTTTTCGATTTTGAGTAGTTGATCGAACCTAATCAAGAGTTGATTGGGATTAGGTCAAAGGAGCTCAAAATTGAATTTAGTTATAGTTAGTCAAATTGATTCACATGTGATGTGAATTGATTAAGTCAAGATCAAATTTGGCTCAGCAATTCGAGCCTGGATCTATAGGCTAATCTAATTAATTTTAATCAATCAATTTGGTGTCTAAGGCAAGTATTAGATGGTAGTTATTTAATTTGTTCCGTTGTTTGACCTAGCCAATTCGTTAGTGTCTAAGAAAAGCAACGGGGGGATCCCCACTTATCTTTACTTATCTAGCCATCTTGGGAGATTATGTTTTGTATTAAGTTACTTGTTGACCCGAGTTCATCCATGCCGACTAGGTTAGTCAGACATGTAATGTGCTAACCCAAACCATATTAGTCATTACATCAGATGTATGTAACTAATTAGAAGAGACCTGAACCCAAATCTCCTCACTAAATATTAAGTTTACTGGTCTTCCACCATTGTAGAGATGTGGGTGCCTTTTCCAATGTTGATCGTTCTCGGCTGGTTACAGTAGTTCGATTGCATCGAGAAGGTACAATCACTCAATTGGCATTAGATGCCCTGGGGTAAAGATGGGGTTGGGCCTAATAACTGTTAGGTGAGGGACCCAATGACGGCTTTGCATCCGCTGGTGAACAATGGATCGGACTTAACTAAGAAATGTGCCAATAACTGTTAGGTGAGGCCATAGGACTTAGAGACCAAGTCGCTGCAACATGCTTGGAGAAGTAATTGGATAAAGAGTTATCCACGCATTGATATACGTATCATCAATAATTGTTAGGTGAGGTGCCATACATTGATGGGACCGCAACACCCACTAGAACCTATTATCGTGTTAGGGTTTTCGTTTCTCCACTCGAGGGGTGTGAGAGACTCAAAAAAATAGTAAGAGCCTTTGTTTATTTTTAAAATCTCTAGAACAAACTATTACAAGTACAATCATCTAATTAAATCTTTACTCTCTATGATCAATTCTTCATCTTCCAATCCTCTAACTCGAATCCTAGATATCAACCACTTAACTGAAATAAATTACATATTCTGGCTTATAGTTCTTAGCTTTTAGAAATTAAGCCATGATTCTTGACCAGGTTAACCCAATGTCATTAGCTTGTCCAATCCATAGTCAATGAGCTATACTTGATAAATGGTTAGATATTGACAATTAGGTTAGGTACTATAAATTGGACTTCATAGTTGATGAAATCTAATGTATGCATAAGGACATGTAGATTGTCAATGACATGCTGATTCATCTGCAATAGTTGTGAGATGATCAAAGTTGCATAATGCATGAGATGCATGATGGACAGTTGATCTATGATCAATGATCAAGGACATTGAAGAGCTTGAAAAGCTCGACATGATCATGCATAAGAAATTGCTAATGGATTTGATCCTATAATTTTTAATTTATATGAATAGTTTATGAAACTATTATATGAATAAATGTTAGAGCATCTTAACTAAATTGGTCGATATATTGGTAACTAAGGGATCTTGAAAAATTTTAAGGTACATACCTGGAGAACCTAAAGAAACAATGACACGCCTTTGGAAGGTATGTCGAATTGCTCAAAATTGATCTTACGATTTTTTTTTTCATTAGACTTTAGTGCATATTACGCACTTTAATATAAGGTCTAAGGAAGGAAGAAGACTGAGGGAAGGTGAAGTAATTCTTTTGAGTCAGCAATGGTGCAAAAGTTGCACTGAGGCCATGGGGACCTAATCTCGATGACTATCAGTTGGATTTAATTTTTGATCATTTGCATGGTGATGCATTTGTGAAATTATTTTGAGCAAATAGTGAATGCCATTGGGTCTGAGAGATCCAGAATCAAATAACCTAAAGTATACAGATAGTTATTTTAGCGAGGTCATGTATGAGAAGAAATGATTTGCCGACTGAAGAAAATAGACTTTTTTGGGCTCATTGACTGTTAAGTCATATCTAGTCTGTAAATCATCTCTTTAAAGATTAATGAGCAAGCTTTCCTTTGTGGGTCAAAGGGATAAGGATCACTGAGATACTTACCCTAGTACACATATGATGTGTATGGCCCATTTCATGAGCCAGACTAAAGGTTATCACTGCTTCATCACCTTTATCGATGAACTGTCATGGTATCAGTATGCATGTGAAATACAAATCTGAAAGGTTTTGAAAGATTCAAAGAATTCAGATATGAAGTAGAAAAGATAAATCAAAAAAATTCTAAAGGTACTTCGATCGGATCGAGGATGCAATACCAAATTAAAAAAATTATCGATTATCTAAAGAGAATGACATAGTTTCATGATGGAATTCTTCTTGTACACCTCAACTCAACGATGTATCTGTGAGGTACAATGGCACTGTATGAGATATGGTCCGATCCATCATGAACGTCACTAATTTAACTATTGTTTCTTTAGAAACAAGATTTAATTTCTAAAATTTAAATTAGGTTTCTTCTAAAGTTGGTTTCACCATACCATGTGAGATATGAAATGGTGGACAAGTTTGAGGAAAGTTCTGTGAGAGCTCGTTTATATGGTATCCCAAAAGATGTTTGAGATATCACTTTCTCTTTCCAGTGGTTCACAATATGATTGTGAGCAATCATACTATTTTCTTAAAAATAGTAGGAGGATGAACTCAAAGAGAAATCTCTAAAGAACAATGAGTAATAGAACCTGTACAATCTATTTAAGATGAGCCAGTATATATAGTACCTCCTCTATCTCGTAGATCTAGTAGGATCTCCCATCCTTTAGAAAGGTACTTCGTATTCTTACAAAGGAATCAGAAAAAGTATTTCTCGAGGGAGATTAGGAACATAAGGATGATCCCAAAATCTATAACGATGTGATATGAGGAATCATGTAGTTATATGAAGGTCAGTGGGAGGGTCCCATATTGATATCGGTTATGATGTGGTTACATATAGAATTTTTTTTCAAAGATTTAGATCAAATATTCTAAAAATAAAAGGTCTATAGAGATAGATCCTAAAAGGATGTTTGATTTTTACAAACAAGTACATAGAAGATGTACTGAAAGGATTCAGCATTGAAACTTTCAAAAGAGATCCGTTATCCTCTTGGGCATAGGTGAATGCCATGCTATGTACTCGACTTAATATATCTTGCTATGAAAGTCACAAGTAGATATTAGTCGAATCCAAACTAGGAGCATTGGATTGCTGTGAAAATATCTCTTAGTATTTGAGAAGTACTAAGAGATTATTCCTCATCTTTGAAGAAGGGTTAGAGCTAAAAGTGGGAGGATACATTGATGCTGATCGTAGAATATCTACATCAGCATGTATTCTTGAGTTATGTTGGTTCGATTTGTTGGAAGGGTTCCAAACAATCGATCAATGGAAGCTGAATATGCTGTAGATGTGTAGGATGTGTTCTGATTCTTATGATAGTTTTAGAACTAGATGTCATACTATTAGATGCTATAACATTGTACTACAAAGATAATGGTCTATAGCCCTTGCTAAGGAGCCAAGATCTCACCAAAAGTCTCTGTACATAGAGTAGAGATATATGCGATTACCTCAAGTAGAAATACATGGAGATACAGAGAGCAGACTCCACATAATAGTGGTAGGCCCAAGATACTTGGCTAGCTAAACACTGAAGCCTATCTTCAGAAGATGGGGCTCAGGCATATGGCAGATTGGCTTTAGTATAAGTGGGAGTTTGTTGGATGTGTGCCTTAGAAGTCAATCTTAGCTGACACATACATTTTTCTAGGATATATTTTGTACTTGTTGGACAATCATTATAACCAATCATGTCTTATGTGTCTATGATTTATTTTAGAAATTAACAAAGATGATTTTGTATATTCTTAAGATGTTGAGAATTTGAGACATACATCAATAGTGGTTAATTTCTAAATTTTCTCGATCGAAAGATCATCATGGAGGACAGTGATCAATCCATTCAAGATCGGTGCACAGATTACCTCCCTTTAGGACAGATGAGTCTCGAGTCTACGGTATAGAGATATTGGAGTGAGAGTGCAGGTGGTTGTTAAGGAACAATTCTATTCCAACTCATTAAGAATTATCGATCCGGAACAACCCTGGTGAGCTCTCACAATCTATCAGTGACACCTAACAGTATATAGTGGCAATCCAGTAAAACTGAAATGAACCTTTAGGTATAGTTAACGTGTGATTCAGTCCCTCTATCATGAGTTTCGAATAGATGACAGGTCATGGATAAATCATCGAACCTCAACATCAGTCATATGATAGATTCGATCAGCTCAAGTCCAATTATAATTTCTATGAAAACTCTTTTCCATCAATCATATTACTATGACCATAGATTTTTGGACTTAGCCTTTCAAATCTTATAGGACTACTCCTCTCTATCAAGGTTGATAGATCTCATTTGGATGCGCACCTTGCTCCTACAGTGGACCAACTGTCGCCAACATCTACTACAAGGCCTCATTGAGACCCATATTTATATGTCAGTCAAACTCCAGTAGCCTCACTGTGAGTAGTAGTAGAATCTCAGGTCAAAGAATCATTGACACAACTACAATATTGAGACAATCACTGATGATTGAATAGAAATCCAAATGATCTCTTGTATGGTCATACTTAGTGCTAGTTGTTCTCTAGTAACTATCCGCACTCGTCATCCAGTGTCTTTACACTGTGGACTAAAGACCCATCTATCCCAAAGAAAGTGATCTATGCGCCATTCTATCTGAATCGATCATCATCCTCATGATAATCCTATGATCGGGAGTATTTAGGAATTAAATTCATGTCTCTAATTCTCAATACCTTGAGAATATATATCAAAAGTTAATTCCATGGATGGTTTAAGGACACATCATATTTGAATAAAAAATAAATTTACTTTTTTATTGATCAAATCAATATATTAAGTATAAAATTATGTCATAGATTTATTACAATATGTCAGCCATATTGACTTCTAGGACATACATCTAACAATCTTCCACTTGGACTAAAGTCAATTGACCGCAAATCTAAGTCTCATCTTCTCAAAGTAGACTTTCATTTTTAGTTGGCTCAACTACTTTGTCAGTGGGTCTACCACATTGTCTATGGAGTCTACTCTTCGTACCTCGATATATTTCTTTTCGAGATAGTCGCATATGATGTGATACCGCCACTCGATGTGCTTCAATTTTTGATGAGACCTCAGTTCCTTTGCAAGTGCTATGGCTCCATCATTGTCATAATAGAGTGGTATAGCATCCAATGTCATAACCCCAAGTTTCACAATAAACTTTTTGAACTAGAAGCCTTCCTTTGCAGTATCCAAAGCAGCGACATACTCAGCCTCTGTAGTCGAATCCGCTATGATGGATTGCTTGGAACTCTTCCAGCTAACTACACTATCATTGCAAATGAACATATATCCTGACATAGACTTTCTATCATCAAGATCAGACATGAAGTCTGAGTCAGTATATCCCTCAACTCGCAACTCAGAGTCTCATCCAAAAATCAAGAATAAATCCTTAGTCTTTCTTAAGTACTTAAGGATGTTCTTCATAGCTATCCAGTGCTCCTCGTCTAAATTCATCTGATACCTGCTCGTGACACTCACAGCAAGGATAATATTAGGTCGAGTACACAGCATGACATATATGAGGCTCTCTATTGTCAAGGTATAAGGAATCCTACTCATGCACTGTATTTCTTCAGATGTGGTCGGATACATCATCTTAGAAAGATTAATACCATGCCTAAGAGGTAAAAGTCCTCTTTTGGAGTTTTTGATGCTGAACCACTTCAGCATCTTGTCTATGTACAGCTTTTATGATAGGCCTAGCATCCGTTTAGGTCTATCCTTATAGACCTTAATTTTAAAAATATAGGATACTTCCCTTAGGTCTTTCATGAAGAATTTCTTGGACAACCATCTTTTGACCGTGGTCAGCATGAAAATATCATTTTCAATGAGAAGAATATCATCTACGTACAGTACGAAGAATATTATTGTACTCTCACTGACCCTTTTATATACACATGGTTTCTCTTCATTTTTGATGAAATCAAATGATTTGATTGCCTCATCAAAACGATTATTCTACCTCTGAGAAGCTTGCTTTAATCTATATATAGACCTTTGCAGTTTGCAGACTCTGTGATCACAATCATCAGATGTGAAACCCATAGGCTGCTTCATATAGATATCTACCTCAAGATATCCATTCAGAAAAGTAGTTTTCACATCCATTTATTAGATTTTATAATCATAGTAAGCTGTAATAGCAAGCAAAGTGCGGATAGATTTTAGCATTGCTATGGGTGAGAAGATTTCTTGATAGTCAATGCCCTTGCGCTGACTATAATCTTTAGCCATAAGCTTAGTTTTATAGGTCTCTACTTTACCATCGGCACCTATTTTTTTTTATAGATCTATTTATACCCAATGGGTACAATATCCTCAGATAGATCCACTAAGATCCAAACTTGATTCAAGTACATCGAGTCAATTTCTGACTTCATCGTATCTAATCATTTCTCGAAATTAATGTCAGGCATCGCCTCGTCAAAGGTCTTAGGATCATCACTATGACCCTTATCTCTCATAAGGAATATTTTCTTTACTTCCTCCGTAAGCATATCCATGTACCTTTCAGGAGGTCGGGAGGCCCTGCTAGATCTATGAGGTAGTTGAGGAATGTCTACTACTGGCTCATGGATAATGGGTTCCTAAGAATCTATAGCTCTTCGCTCTTTAGAGACCTTCTCTTCAAGCTCAACTAACCTCTTACTATCACCATCCTGGATAAACTATTTTTCTAGGAATATGGTATTTCAACTCATAATCATATTGTGATATTGTGGAAAGTAGTAGTATTCTATGAATTTTTTTAGATACCCAATGAAATGAGCTATAATAGATTGATCCTCTAACTTATCCGCCATCTGTCTTTTGACATAGATCGGACATCTTCAAGTCTTAAGATAACCTAGACTTGGCTTCTTACCAAAACATATCTCATACGGCATGGTAGGAACGGACTTTGATGGAATCCTATTCAATAGGTGAATGGTGGTTAATAAGGTATATCCTCAAAGATATAAGAATAGATCAATGAAGCTCATCATGGACCTGACCATATCCAATAGGGTCCTGTTCTTCCTTTCGGATATCCTGTTGAGCTGAGGTGTCTTGAAAAGCATCCATTGAGAGATTATGCCATTGTCCTTAAGATATCTCAAAAATTTTAGCTAAGGTATTCTCTTCCTCAATCAGATTGAAGAACCTTAATGGGTTTATCAGTTTATTTTTCTACCTCATGTCTGAATTTGTTGAACCTTTCAAAGGCTTCAGACTTGTGTTTCATCAAATACACATATCTGTACTTTGACAAATCATCAATAAAGATAATGAAGCAGCTATAACTACCCCTGACCTGCACATCAAATGGCCCATACACATCGGTATGTACCACGGCAAGTAACTCGATGGCTCTTTCCCCATGTCCTATAAAGGGTAACTCCCCATGTCCTATAAAGGATAACTTGACCATTTTTTTTCGAAGATAAGATTCGCAAGTTGGATATGACTCCGGGTTAAGAGAGCCAAGGATCCCATCTTTTTTTAGTCTGTTTATCCTGTCCTCTCCAATATGGCCTAGTCTATGGTGCCACAAGTACTTTTGGTTAATTTCATCTCTGGATCTTTTTTGGCCTATGGCACTCACTATTTGCTTGCTTAAGTTTACATTCGCATCAACATGCAAGTGATAAAGACTGTCAATTAAAAGATCTCGTGCAACCAAATTATTTTGAAAATAAATGAAACAAAAGTCTTTATTGAAACTAATTTCAAAATCTTCTGATGTTAGCACAGATATGAAAATCAAATTCCGACAAGCTACAGGAATATAATAACAGTCTTTTAAATTTAATCTAAACCCTGATAGTAATCGAAGAGGATAAGTGCCAACAGCCTCTATAGTAATTTTTGCTCTATTGCCGATCTGAAGGATCATGTCACCTTCTCTCAACCTCCTACTTTTTATCAGACCCTGCATTAAGATACATATATGATCACTCGAGCCAAAGTTTAATACCCAACAAGAAGTAGAAGAAACCATAATGTTAGATTCAATTACGAGCATACCTTCGAAAGGTTTATCACCCTTTTTGGTCTTTAAGCTCTCCAGCTATGTTGGACAGTTCCTCCTTTAGTGGCCTTCAGCATGATAGTAGAAATATTTTTCCTTTGCTTTGGCCTTCTAGAAACTTCTTTCTTTGGCACATTCTCTTTCTTTTGCTTCTTAGCAGATTTAACCTTCTTCTTTCAGTAGACTTTCTCTTGAAAGAAATCCACTCCACAGTAAGAATAGTGCCTCTTAAACTCTTCAAGGTTCCCTCCATAGTGACCAACATGTTGACCAATTTAGGTATAGTGAAATCGAGCTTATTCACATAAAAATTTATAATAAATTGACTATATGAACTCATAAGAGATTGAAAGATCATATCCATCTATAATTCTTTTTGTATTTCAAGTCCGAGCTTCCCAAGCTGTTTAATATCCTGGATCACTATCATATAGTGCTCATGGACAGACTGCCCTTCATGCATCTTCAGATTGAAGAATCTTTTAGGCACCTCGAAATGTGCTGTACGGCTCTGCTCACCATACAACTCTTATAGGTGAGTTATCATAGCCCTAGCAGTGGGCATATGCTCATGCTGGCTTTGCAACTCATTTGACATGGACGCTAGCACATAACACTTAACCCAACTATCTTCATCCGTCCATTTCTCAAAAGTAGCCCTTTGCTGAGCAGTAGGACAGTTTGGTAATACTATAAATTTTTGGTCGAGTACATGAATTAATTTTTTTGAGGTTAGGATAATCCTGAGATTTTTGAGCCAGTCTTTGTAATTGGTATCGATCAAACGATTCATTTCAAGGATGCGGACTAGAGGGTTTAAGACTGACATTATTTAACTACGAGAGTAGAGATTCAAGATAGACTTTTGTAAATAATTTATATTTGCTTCTAAGGACTTTAAGATACAAACAATGACTCTCACTAATTTTTTAGATCTCTCCACTTTTCGAGAAGAAAATGAAAACCCTAACATGACAAAAGATTCTAGCGGGTGCTGTGGTCCCACCAATGCCATGCACCTCACCTAATAGTTATTGGTAACATGCACACTGATGCATAGGCAACTCTTTGTCTAGATGCTTCTCTAAGTATATTGCAGCGACTTGATCTCTAATTCAAGTGGGCTCACCTAACAGTTATTGCCCACACTCCTTAGTTAAGCCTGACCCACCATTCACAAGCAGATGCATGGCCATCATTGGGTCCCTCACCTAACAGTTATTGGGCCCAACTCCATCCTTACCTTGGAGAAACTCTTTGCGAATAGAGTGGTTGCGTGTTCCCGATGCAACTGAACCACTGTAATCAAATAAGAATAATCAATGCTGGTAGCATGCCCGCACTTCTATAACAATGGAAGACCAATAGACTTAATATTTGTGAAAAGATTTAGGTTTAGGTCTCATCTAATCAGTCATCATATGATCGATCTAATTGGCATAGACTAAACCAAGCCGCTAAGCAATCCAATTCAAGACTCAATCTTTCAAATTGATCAGGTAAGTCGAGATCGGTGGGGGTCCCTCTGTTGCTTTCCTTAGACACCAATAAATTGGCCAGATAAGTGAATGAAATCAATTAAACAATCATGTCTCAATTACTTGCCTTAAACACTAATAGGTCAATTGATCCAAACATATTAGCTCAACCAAATCAGGCTTAAACCAATGAGCCAAATTAGATCCTTAGATTAATCGATTCTACATATGGAATTCAATTTGATCAACAATAATTACATGATCATATAACTTAATTGATCTAATCCAGATCAACACTTGACTCAGTTTGATCAATTACTTAATCGAATTAGACCCATATAGTTCAAATCAAAAACCTTAAATGCAATCTGATTATATGATCTATTTTTTAATTTTTTCATAACCAAAATTCTCATGCACAATACTAATTTCAGATTCCAAAATCAAATTTTAGATCAAAATTCTTTGCATGAAAGTAAGTTTTAAATCATGAAAATAATTTTTAGATTCAACATACAAACATATATCATATATATGCATGTAAAATTTATATCTAAATAAAATTCAAATCTAAAACATGATTGTTGGATGTATGCCCTAGAAGTCAATCTTGACTGACACATATCATATCATTATGATATGATTTTATACTTTATGAGTATGTATATTATCATTCATATTTATGTGTCCATGAATCATCCAAGGGATTAACAAGATGATGACATATATTCTCAAAGAGTTAAAAATTTGAGACATGTATCATTGATGATTAATTCTTAAATTGCTCCTAGTCATAGGATCATCATGAGGATGGTGATTGATCCAAATAGATCAGTGCACGGATTATTTCCTTCGAATAGATGGATTTTGAGTCTGCGGTGTAGTGACACTAGAGCGAGAGTGCAGGTGGTTGTTAAAGAATAACTAGTACTGAGCGTGACCAATATGAGAAGTCATATGGATGTCTGCTCACTCATTAGTAATTTTTTCGATACTGTAGTTGTATGACTGGCCCTTTGACCTGTGGTGCTATAGCTACTCGCAGTAAGACTGCTGGAGTTTGACTACACATAAACATAGGTCTCAATGAGCCCTTATAGTGGATGTTGGGGATAGTTAATCCATTGTAGGAGTAGGATGTATACCTAGATGGGATCTATTGATCCTAGTAGAAGGGAGTAGTCCTACGAAATTTATGAAGCTAAGTCTTTAAGTCTATGGCCATAGCAATGTGATTATTAAAAAAATATTTTCATAGAAATCACATATGGATTCAAGCTGATTGAATCTATCATATGATCGATGATGAGGTTTAACGATTCATCCATGACCTGCCATTTGATCGGGACTCATGATAGAGGAACTGTATCATACGTTAACTGTACCTAGAGGTTCATCATTTTTATTCTGTTGGATTGTCACTACATACTGCTAGGTGCCACTGATAGATTATGAGATCCATGAGCATCATCTTGATGATCGATGATTCTTGATGGGTAGAGTTAGAACGGCTTCAACCCATTGAAAAGAGTTTCAATGATATTGTGATAGAGATCATAATATATCTCACTACCAGATAGAATAGAGCTTATGCGGTCACACACAAAGAAATTTTTGACTGATCAGATAATTGAATTACGATTATGAATCGTAACAGGATTTGATTATCAATTTGATTGATGATTGATCCAATACAAAAGTTGTATTAAGTAACTCACTAAAGAGTTAGTGAGTTATAAGAGGATTAATTAATAATTGAATTATTAATTGGCTCAATTTGATTGAATAATGGAGTTTACATCAAGTCTAATTAAATTAAATTAAATTTGACTTAATATGAATTTGATTTGATCAAACCTAATTGGGTTATGAGATAATCAAATTGCGTGGGAGATTGATTCCTAATTGAATTAGAATTTAAGTTTGACTCAATTCCTAATTAGACTAGGATTTAAACAAGAATGTTTGAGTTTTTATTTGGACTAAAAATTTTTATTTTTATAGGTGTACCAAATCCTAATTGAATTAGGATTAAATTAAGTTTGACTCAAGTACCAAGAGAGAGTCCAAAAGGACTAGGACTCCTTCTCTAATTAGGTGATATCTAATCTAAATAGTTTGAACTCTAAATCAGACTTGATTTTTTATCTATTTGGATTTAATCAATTTTTAATTTGATTAAAATTGGTTAGCATTTAAATTGATTTAAATCAGTCACCTAAAAGAAGAATCCTAAGTGAGTTAAAATTCTCCTCCATGCGCCACAAATCAAAACCCACGCCCAACCAGTTTTGATGCCATATTTTCTCTTCTTTTTAGCATGTAAGAAGGAATCTTAATCTTTTGTTTCCATGAGGTATATGGGGTGCAAAAACTTGATGGTGGGTGGCAAAAAAAATCCTAGAGTCCTAAGGATTTAGGACTCTTATCTCCTAACCCAACACCTTATCTCTTTGCCTATTTAAACAAGGGACCTTATGGGGCATTCGATATTTGATGTGATCAATTTATGGATGCCAAAAACTAGAGGAGATGCAAAAGAGAAGAAAAGGAGGGGAGCGCACGGCATGAAAGGAGGGGCGTGAGGTATGGTTTTTATCCCTTCTTTCTTACAACAACCAAGAGTTGGTTGTTAGGACTCTCCTCTCTCTCTCTTTTGTCTATGTTTGGACATGGATTTCTCTTCTTCTCTTTGTCCAAAAGTTAGACAAAATTTTTACATCTCTAGTATAGAGATTTGGTGCATGGGTTTAAGGAAGAAAAGAGAAGCAAGGGTTCTTCTCATGATCTCTGGCATAGAGATCAACATCCTCCTACTTCTTCTTCTTCTCTAAGATTGTCTTGAGAGAAAAGATTTTTAACCTTCAAGATGGGATCTCTGAAAGGGAGCTAGCATCCCAGTGAGATTAAAAAGCTTCTTATCAGATCAGAGCCTCGTATGGATACTCGTAGAGGTCGGACATTTGTGTGGTTTTAAGGGACCTTCGAAAGACATCCATGATCATTAGTTTGTGGTGAAGATCGACTCATGTCAAGATATATTCTTTATTTTTTTTTCTATTTAATTTATGTATTTGAATCCTATCTCACATATGATGATCCTATTTATGGTTTTAAGATTTGATCTTATGCATACTTAGATTAAATTAGATTTAATCTAAAATTTTTAAATTCTGCTGCATATTCATTTTGAAAAATTTTACATGCATGAAATCATGAAACTCCAATAGTGGTATCAAAGCCATGTCATATGCATGAGATTAAGATTTAGATTTAAAATTTGTAGAGAAAAATTTCAGATCTAAAAAGTTTTGATGTCGTTCTGACATAAGGTTGTCCTGGTATAACTTATTATGCTGAATGGTTGTCCTAGAATGATGTTAAAATTTTTATTTAAATAAAATTTTAGATCTAATTTTTATAGCATATATGTGATATATATTTTGTTAATTAGATTTGAAAAGAGTTCGAGATCTATTTTGATTCATATATATGATATATGAAAGTATATTTAAGACTGAAATTTATTTCTATGACATGAACTTATTCATGTATCTGATATATGTTTATATGTATGATCTAAAATTATTTCAAGATCAAAACATACTTATCATGCAAAGAATTTAGATCTGAAATTAGTGTTTGTGCCTGAGGGATTGGTCATGGGTAGATCAAATTAGGTCGTGTAATTGGATTACATCTTAGATTTTTGATTTGATCATATTGGGTCTAAATCAATTAATCAGTTGATCAAATCGAGTTAAGTATTGATTAGGGTGAGATCAATAGAGCTTAAGATTATACAGTTATTATTGATCAAATCGATTGACACCCATATGTAGAATAGATTAACTTAAGGACCTGATTCGGCTCTATGGCTCAAATCTGATTCACCTAAGCTAACCTATTCGGACCAATTAACCAATTAGTATCTAAGGCAAGTAATTGAAAGATAGTTATTTAATTAGTTTTGTTTGCTGACCTGATCAATTTATTGGTGTCTAAAAAAAGCAACGGGGGGATCCCCACCAATCTTCACTTATCTAGTCAATTTGGAAGATTGCGTCTCAAATATGGTTGCTTGGTGGTTTGATTTAGCCCATGCCAATTAGATTAGTCATGTGATAACTGATTAGATGAGATCTAAATCTAAATCTCTCTATAAATATTAAGTCTAATGGTCTTCCATCATTGTAGATATGTGGGCGTGCTACCGACGTTGATTATTCTCGACTGGTCACAGTGGTTCAGTTGTATTGAAAATACGCAACCACTCTATTAGCAAAGAGTTGCTCCAAGGTAGAGATGGGGTTGGGCCCAATAACTATTAGGTGAGCGATCCAATGACAGCTTTACACCTGCTTGTGAATGGTGAGTCTGACTTAACTAAGAAATATGGACAATAACTGATAGGTGAGCTCACATGACTTAGAGACCAAGTTGCTACAACATGCTTAGAGAAGCATCTGGATAAAGAGTTATCCACGCATCGATGTTCATTTATATTACCAATAACTGTTAGGTGAAGTGCACGATATCGGTGGGACCGCAGCACCCACTAGAAATCCAGTTATCATGTTAGGATTTTTAGTTTCCCACCCAAAGAGTGTGGGAGATCTGATAAAATAGTGGGAGTCTCTTTTTGTATCTAAAAATCTCTAAAATAAATTATAAAAAATAAGTATAAATATTCAATTAAAATCTTTATTCTCTGCTGTTTATTGTGTCGGCTTCTAACCCTCTAGCTCAAATCCTAGATATCAACCGATTAATCAAAATCAATTATATAGACTAGCTCACAAACTTAAGAATCATTCTTAATTTTAGAAATTAAGTAATATTCTCTAGCAGGATTATTCTGATGTTAATAACCTGTCTAACCCAAAGTCAATGAGCTATACTTGATGAATGGATGGACAATGACAATAAAGATAGGTGCTATATGTTGAAGTCCATGATAGATAAACTCCAGCATATGCATAAGCACATGTTTACTGCCAACGATACATTGATTCATCTACAAGTATTGTGAGGTGATCAGAGTCGCACAGTGCATGTGATGCATGATGGGCAGACAGTCTATGATTGTTATTTGATAATGATCAAAGATATTAAGGAGCTTAAAAAGCTCGATATGACCATGCACAAGAAATTACTTATAGATTTGATCCTGCGATCTCTAATTAGTTTATATGGATAATTTATGGTAAACTACCATATAAATGATCATTTTTGCATCTTATCTAAATTGATCAAATTATTGCTAACAAAGGAACCTTAAAAGAGTTCAGAGGTAAGTACCTGGAGAGCTTAAAGAAACAAAGACATGCCTAGAGTAGGCATGTCAAAATTGCTCAATATTATCCTTACAATTTCTTTTTCTTTTAGTTAAGCTATAGGCTCTAGTGATTTTATATAGAGTCGATGGAAAGGTAGAGGGCTGAAGAAGTAATCCTTATATTGACAAAAGGATAAGAGTTGCTGCTGTAGCCATAAGTATCTGTCTTTTGTGATCATTATTTGGATTTAGTTCTTAGAGACAGTCTCTATCATTTACATGGTGATGCATCTGTGAACTTAATTGAGCAAGAAGTGAATGCCATTGTATCTAAGAAATTTAAAATTGAGATAAACTTTTAAGTATATGTAGGGCCTTAGGCTAAGTCCTATTGGAGAAGAAATGATTAACAAACTAAAAATATATGAGCTTTTGAGCTTAATGACTGCTGAGTCATATCTAGTTTGTGCATCATCTCTTTGAAGAAATATGACCAAGCTACTCTTATGGGACAAGAAAAAAAGGACCACTGAGATACTTATCCTGGTACACATTTGATGTGTGTACCCTATGTTATGTGCTACTGAAAGGAGTTGTCTCTACTTCGTTACCTTTATCGATGATCAGTCATAGTATGGGTAAGTATATGAGATATAAATCTAAAATTTTTGAAAGGTTCAAAAATTTAGATATAAAGTAGAGAAGTAAATCAAAAAATTTCTAAAGATACTTCGATCGGATCGAAGATGCAATATCAAAGAAATTTTTTTTTTGATTATCTCATAAAATGATATATTTTCATATTGGACCTCTCTTAGTACATCTCAACTCAACAAGATAAGAAGAGTTATGGGACTATATGGGATATGGTCCGGTCCATTATGGAATTCACTGATTTATTTTGTTTCTTTAGGGACATGCTTTGTTTCTATGAAATTGGGTTTTGTTTAAACCTGTTCCTACCATACCATATGAGATATGGCATGGTGAGAACTGAATCTTAATTATTTCAAGATCCAAGGATGTCTAGCCTGTGTCAAGGACAGCAGGTGGATATGTTAGAGGATAGATCTATAAAACTCATCCTAAAAGAGTTTGGAATACTACTTTCTGATAGGATCACAATATGATTATGACCCGACATGCTATCTTCTTAAAAAATTATTTAATCAAGATGAAGCAGTGAGAGAAAAGTTAAGTTCAAAGAGAGTATCTCTGAAGAGCAACAAGCCATAGGATCTAAAGAACCTATTCATGATGAGCCAATAGACGTATATTCTTCCTCCACCTCGTATACATAGTAGGATCTTCAACCCTCTCGAAAGGTACTTGGATATGCTTAATAGAGGATGTAGGGAAAATCATTTCTCATGAAAGATAGAGAACATAGAGATGATCCCAAAACCTACAACGAGATGATGTTAGACATCGACTCCAAAAAAAGGATGTGAATTAGCTTTCCTGACTGGATATCTTTTGAAGATTTCCATATGGAGTAGCTTATGGATTTCACTTCTTGTGATAGAAGATCACAAAGTCTATAATAATTTTAGAGTTGGAACATTCATTTTGATGATATGATCAAACTGTTTGATCAAAAATGAAGAATTATGTATTTTCAAAAGAGTCAGTGGGAGTGTCCAATACTGACATCGGTTAAAATATAGTTGAATATAGAATTCTCCATGAAAGACATAAAGCAAGTATCCTAAAGATCTATAGAGATAGATACAATTGGATGCTTATGTTTTCATAGATAAAGTACAGAGAGTAGATGCTGAAAGGGTTCAATATAGAAATCTCAAAGAGGGATTTGCTATCCTCTTGGGCATAGATGTATGCTATATAATATACTTGAACTGATATAGTTAATACTGTGAATGTCATGAGTAGATATCAATTGTATCCAAGCTGAGAGTGTTGGATTACTATGAAAACATCCTCAAGTACTTGAGAAGAACTAAGAATTTGCTCTTATTTTGGAGAAGGATCAAAGCTAGAAGTGGGAGGATACACCAATTCAGATTTATGTCTGATGTTGATAGTAAAATATCTACATCAGAGGTGTGTCCCTATATCGATATCTTGGAAGGATTCCAAACAATCGATTGATAGAAACTGAGTATACTGTAGTTGTATAGGATGCATTCTGGTTTTAATGTTAGTTACAGAACTAGATGTCATGCCATCAGATGCCATGACACTATATTGCAAAGACAATGGCACCATAGCCCTTGCTAAGGATCCTATGTCTCACCAGATATCCAAGCATATAGAGCAGCAGAACATGCGACTATCTCAAGTAGAAATACATAGAGGTGCAGAGAGCAAACTCTACATGAGATGTGAATGACCCACTGGTAAGTCACTTTGATAGCCTAAGACTAAAGCCTGTCTCATGAAGATGTGGCTTGATATATGACAGATTGACTTTAGTGCAAGTGAGAGATTGTTGGATGTATGTCCTAAAAGTTAATTTTGACTAATGCATATCATATCTCTAGGATATGATTTTTTACTTTATGGGCATTTATATTAACATTCATATTTTATGTATCCATGAATCATCAAGAGATTAATAAGATGATGACACATATTCTCAAAGAGTTGAAAATTTGAGATATATGTCATTGATGGTTAATTTTTAAATTTCTCCTAGTCATAGGATCATCATGGAGATGGTGATTGATCCGGATAGATCTGTGTATAAATCGCTTCCTTCGGACAGATGGATCTCAAGTCTGCAGTGTAGTGATACTAGAGCAAGAGTGTAGGTGATTGTTAGAGAACAACTAGCACTGAACGTGACCAACACGAGAAGTCACATGGATGTCTGCTTACTCGTTAGTAACTTTCTCGATGCTGCAGTTGTATGACTGATCTTTTGATCTGCAGTGCTACAACTGCTCGTAGTGAGGCTGCTGGAGTTTGACTATACATAAATATGGATCTCAATGAGCCCTTATAGTGGATGTTGGTGATAGTTGGTCCACTGTAGGAGTAGGATGTACACCTAGATGAGATCTATCGATCCTAGCAAAAGGAAGTAGTTTTATGAGATTTATGAAGCTGAGTCTTTAGGTCTATGACCATAGCAATGTAATTATTGGAAAAGAGTTTTCATAAGAATCATATATGGACTCGAGCTGATTGAATTTATCATATGACTGATGATGAGGTTTGACGATTCATCCACGATCTGTCATCTGGTCGGGACTCATGATAGAGGGACTGTATTATACGTTAACTGTACCTAGAGGTTCATCACTTTTTATTTTGTTGGATTGCCACTACATACTGCTAGGTGCTATTGATAGATTGTGAGACCCACAAGCATCATCTTGGTGATCAATGATCCTTGGTGGGCAGAGTTGGAACGGTTCCAATCTATTGAAAAGAGTTTTAATGATATTGTGATAAGGATCATAATACATCTCACTACCAAACAGAATAGAGCCTATGGGGTCACACACAAAGAGACTTTTGACTGATCAAATGGTGGAATTACAATTATGAATCGTAACAGGATTTGATTATCAATTTGATTAATGATTGATCCAATGCAAAAGTTGCATTAAGTAACTCGCTAAACAGTTAGTGAGTTATAGGAGGATTAATTAGCAAATGGATTGCTAATTAGCTTAATTTGATTGAGCAATGGAGCTTGCATCAAGTCTAATTAAATTAGATTTAATTTGACTTGATATAGATTTGATTTGATCAAACCTAATTGGATTATGAGATAACCAAATTGCATGGGAGATTGATTCCTAATTGAATTAGGATTTGAGTTTGACTCAATTCTTAATTAGACTAGGATTTAAATAAGAATGTTTGACCCAATCATGTGCTACCATGTGCTAGCAAACGGAAAGAGAAATTGGATCCAACCATGTGCTAGCAAGGTTATCTTGAACCCAATCAGATTTCTCTAAATCCAATTGATACTTCATAAGCTCAATTGCTAATTTCAAGACTAATTTCTTTGTTGTGTGATCCGATAGGTTCAATTTTATCTGGTAGTGAGATATATAATGATATCTATCAAAGTATCATTAAAATTTTTTTCAACTCTAACTCATCAAGGATTGTCGATCCAGAATAACCCTAGTGAGCTCTCATAATCCATCAGTGACACCAGTAGTATGTAGTGGCAACCCAGTAGAACTGAAGTGAACCTCTAGGTGTAGTTAATGTGTGATTCAGTTCCTTTATCATGAGTCTGACTAGATGACAGATCATGAATAAATCATCAAACTTCAATATCAGTCATATGATAGATTCGATCAGTTTAAGTCCAATTATGATTTCTATGAAAACTTATTTCCATCAATTACACTACTATAGCCATAGATTTTTGGACTTAGCCTTTCAAATCTCATAGGATTACTCCTCTCTATCAAGGTTGATAGATCCCATCTTGATGCACATCCTACTCCTACAGTGGACCAACTATCACCAACATCCACTACAAGGGCTCATTGAGATCCATGTTTATGTGTCAATCAAACTCCAACAGCCTCACCACGAATAGTAGTACAATCTCAGATCAAAAGACCGTTCACACAACTACAGTATCGAGACAATCACTGATGATTGAATAAAAATTCAAGTGATCTCTTATATGGTCACGCTCAATACTAGTTGTTCTCTAACAATTATCCGCACTTATCACCTAGTATCTCTATATTATAGACTATAGATCCATCTATCCCAAAGGAAGCGATCTGTGTGTCAGTCTATCCAGATAGATCATCATTCTTATGATAATCCTATGATCAGGAGTATTTAGGAATTAAATACATCTCTTTAATTCTCAACACCTTGAGAATATGTATCGAAAGTTAATTCTATAGATGATTTTAGGACACATCACACTTGAATGAAAAATAAATTTACCCTTTTATTGATCAAATCAATGTATTAAATACAAAATTGTATCCTAAATTTATTACAATATGTCAGCCATATTGGTTTCTAGGACATACATCTAACAATCCACATACAGGGAAGTCAATGTGACTCTCACTTGTCTTCTTGTCCACACATGGTTCACCCATATATTTTGATAAAATCAAACAATTCGACTATCACATCAAAATTGACATACTAACTCCATAATACTTGTTTACTAGATTTGCCCTCCCACCAAAAGACAAATCTCTCTAACTGATATACAGCAATAGCAAGCAAAATCCGGATGGATATTCCTGTTAGCAGCCTATTAGGTCATACCCATAAGTGCATCAACCAAAGTTCGTACTTGATTGATATACATTGAGTCCATCTCGAATTTTATGCCTTCAAGCCATCTATCAGAGTCACTACTCATGATAGCTTCTGAATAGGTCATGGGATCATCATTCTTAATGATGTGTGGCCCATTATCATTCTTAATGATAAATCTATATTTGTGTGATATATTACACACTCTGATTGACCTTCGAAGAGGAGGTGTGTGCCGTGGTTGTGCCACATAAGTGGGCACATCTGGTCGAGTGTCAACTTGTGGACTCTCCACAGGTTGATGTGGGATAGTTTGAAGGTCTTGAACTTCTTAAGTTCAATTATCCTCCCACTACCTCCTTTTTTTAGATAAACTCTTTTTCTAAGAAAGGTGCATGCGTACTGACAAACATCTTTTATTCAGTAGAGTGATAGAAGTAGTATCACATACTCTTCTTAGGATAACCTACAAATCTGTACTTATCTAATCTAGTACAAAGCTTATGTCATCAACTCTTTTCACATAAGCTGAGTAACCTGCCTCATTTCTTTTCATATCTTATATGGATTGTTAGTAACAAATTTGATGGTACCATATTCAAAACAAATACAGCGGTTTCTAAGGCATATCCTTAGAATGAGATTTTTTTTAGAAGGTTAATGAAGCATATTATAGACCACACCATATCTTATATGAAGCATCCATCTCTAGCCTGAGTTGTCATCACCTTCAAACATCTATATGTGTCATGCCTTCGATCTAAAATTGTGAATCAAGGGTCATGGCAACCGCCTTATACTCATAAGAAACTCTTTCCATAAACATGCAAGGCATCTTATCATTATATCAACACTTCACAGTGAAACAATTAGTCAATAATTTTAATCAAAAATATAACAATTCAAATTTTAACTTTAATATCTCAA
Source organism: Elaeis guineensis (assembly GCF_000442705.2). NCBI lineage: Eukaryota > Viridiplantae > Streptophyta > Magnoliopsida > Arecales > Arecaceae > Elaeis > Elaeis guineensis. The sequence goes on along the minus strand of NC_026000.2, from coordinate 116,362,986 downwards.
TAAAGTCAACAAAGTTCCATAGGCCTTACATCAAATTCAATAAGACTTTCAACCTAAACTAAAAATATGAAGATTCTGCTTCTAATCACTCTTCCATTCATATCTTGTATCATCTTAATTTTTCAATATCTGTAAAAATAGTAAAATAGGAGGTAATGAGTTAGACAGCCCAGTAAGCAATGATCACTTTCAACAGATTTCATTAGGTATTTAAGTAAATAATCATTTATACAAAATAAGCATATAGAGTTCATCAATTTGAAATCAATTTCAATTATGCAATATAATTCATGCTAATTTTATTTTTTTTTCAAAAATTTGAGTTTCTTTCAAGATTTTAATTTCTTTCATTCTTAAGTTTTTTTTATTAACCATGAGCCATGACCATATTTTTTCTATGGCAGGGTCATAATACCACGTATCTTCTTATGGTGAGCTGCGAATCATCTGGCAGTAAAGTCCTAAGAAATCGCTGGTCTCTCTGACAATATATCGCTGGTCTCTCTGGTGACATAAACCCTCAGGATAAATTAATTACCAGCGTATATGCTCCCATTGGCGGGGTCCTTTACATAGTTAGGTTGTCAATTCATATTGTTCTTATATCAGAATTCTTCATAAATCATATTTCATATTCTAATTTCGATAAGAAAATATATAATCATGTAGTATCAAAATTAATCAATATAATGCAGCATGAAATCAATATGGTCAATCATGCTTCATCATAACATATCGAAATATAATATTTTCATAATAAAATATTATTCATCCAATTCATGCTTCATTTCATAAATCATATCAGAAAAATATATTATAATTTATCGATAAATCTAAAAAAATGAAACATTACTTACCTCATACGTATTCCAATAATCCACATAATTTTATAAATTTTCTTCTAAAAATTTTGTTCATAGATCATATCGTGATATCCTATGATCAAACATCCACAATCCTATACAGGATCAATTTCAATAATTAGAAAGAACCAAAATAATTAAGAAAAATAGAATTGATGGACACCTATATCCTATCATCCAGATTGATCCGATCATCTAATTTCATCTAGTCAAAATCTAATTAGGACATAAATGATCCAAAGTTTGACTATCAGATCAAATCGAATTCGAAGTGATAAGATCGATGTTCCTTCATTGGGTTCATGAATCAAGTGGAGAGAGAAAATTAGAGGATAAAGAATTCATGAGATACAAACCAAATTAATCAGTTGCCATAGTCCAACATCTCGATTGGTGTGATCAAAATGATCTAATCGAAGTCATGGTTAAATCAGGATCATGGATAATTAAATTGAGAAACATCAGATCTGATCAAGGTGAGTGCCAATACATTGCCCGACAATCATGGATCAAGATTCTTCATCAGATCAAAAATATTAAAAGAAATTCTTTCATTGACTAATCTTTTTAGAAAAAGAGATCAATCAAGAGAGAGAAATAATTTTAGAGAGAGAAATTCATCTTGGACTCCTCAAATGATATGATTCAACAAATCCGATCGATCAAATCAAATTATACTAAAATTATCATGTGGATAATTCAATAAAATTATGAAAAATAGAATCTTAAAAAATATTAGGTTTGATCAAAGTGGGTGTCGGTGTACCGTTTGATAATTACAGATCAAAAATCTATGTCTAGGATTAATTTCAATTCATCATCATTATTCTCAAAATTTTAAAAATATTAGGAGAGAGAAATAACCTAGAAAGAAGAATCTAGAGAGATAAAGTAGAGAGAGAAAGTCCAATTTTAGAGAGAGAAAATACTAGTTCAGGTTGAAGGGGGAGAGAGAAGAGAGAGAGTCTATTTTTTTTCTATTTTTCTTCTTCTTTTTTTCTTTTTCTTTTCTTTTCATTTCATTTCTTTTTCTATTTCTTTTTCTTTCTTCCTTTTTTTTCTTTTTCTTTTCTTCCTTCTTCTTCCTGCGGTTTCTTTTGGGCAAAAATAGAGGACCGTGTGGTCCCCCATTTGCTCGGTCGACCCAGGGCTGCAGTCAGTACGACGGTAGTCGGTGATAAGGGGACGACGATCCCGTGGTTTGAAGGGACCAAATCGGTGGTCGGTGGTGACCACCAACGTCGAAAAATCGAAGAAAAGAGGACCAAAAAATAGGGGACATTTTCTCCAACAAAATCCAACAAACTCGATCATCGACAATCATGCACACAGGCAAGGGAAGGAAGGGGAAGATGGGAGGAAGAGAAGTCGGACTTACCTCGAGCTCTGATGATCTCTCCGACGAGAATTTGGGGTGAGCATGATGATGACTTTCATGAGAAAACTCCGACGATCCTCATCGTTTGACTCCGGGATTCTCTGGTGGGGGAAGGGAGAAGTGTCTCCCCTTTAAATAGAGCAGGAGGGGAGGAGTTTGACTCCTCTCCATGGTGATTTTCGACTCCGATTAGGAGTCGGTCAGGAGGAAGAAGACTCCTATAAGGAGTCTTCCTCTTTTTTTTTTTTTTTTCTTGTTCGGCTTTGTGGGCCTCTGGGATGGGTTTAAGGCCCAATTGGCCAGGTCATAACATTCTTCCCCTTTAAAAGAAATTTCATCCTCGATTTTTTTTTTTGAGTCTTCATAGTTTCTTACTTGAATCTCATCCTCAAATATTTCAATATTCTAATTTTTGATATAAATTTATTCTTAAATCATTTCATAAGGAAAAAGTCAATATATTAAGTGTTAATCTGAAATAGAATCATTCATTTTCTTATTGTCAAAATCAACATCTCAAAGATTTTCAATTTTTAAGATTTCAAAATCAGGATCTCATTTCTTATAAAATAATGTTCAATACCTCATGACTAGATCAAAATCATACCTCTCTCTTGTAAATAAAAGAAAATTAATATCTTAATTCTTGAATAAAAATTTTATTTTTTTTAAAATACTAATCGCTTTTAATAAATCAATCCATCATAAGATAGAAAAACATACTTCTATAAATCACATGGTGATATCCAAATCAGTCACAATTCAAAAATATTTTCTCTTATTCATGCTTTCAAAAGTTGAAAATTTATCTTTTTAATCTCATCCTCAAACTTTTGATGTTTTAATTCTCGATGCAACTTCATCATTAAGTCATTTCATAAAGATCAATATCACCAATATTGATTAAAATCAATATCACTATTTCTGATCATCAAAATTAATCTCCTAATTCTAGATAAGGATATCAAATTTCTCACCAAAAATTTTTAACTACTCATGATTTAATCAATTCATCACAAGATCATAAATAAATTTTACCATATTCTCCATAGATAAACTTTTTGAGTATGAAAATCTAAGATTAAAATCATTATTCAATAAACAATCTCAAATTTTTTCTAATAAATAGAGAATTATTCAATTCTAAGATAAAAAAATTTATCTCTAAATATTCTAAATCTAAAATCAAAAATTAAGAGTCCACTCATCCTAGAATTAGGATGCTAAATATTTTTATAGCATAGTAGGTGGAAGCACTACTTTTAAAAATCACATTAAGGATATCCAAATTTTTTTTAAAAAAATATTATTCTTTCTAATATCAATGAATTTTTTGTATCAAATCATATCATCTATTATAATTCTTTAATTCGAAGAGTCAACATTCCTGACTTACTCAAAATAATCTAGATCACCATGCTTTCGCTATACACTTTGTTCTAACAATCAAAATTTCTTGGGTTCACCAAAAAAAATTTTGATCAGGTTATTTCTTTATCTTATCAATAGAAAAGATCTAAAATTTTAAATTTTAATTGAAGCCAAATATTAACTTATGATTCTCATTCATACTTTTACTGGTATACAATAATGCTGATTAACCCTTGAGTCCAATATCATATTTAAAACCATCATATAGGTTTACTATAATCAATATGAATCAAATCCTAATTCTTATATCGATTCAATAAGATAATTTCAAATCAAAATCCTATAAGTGAAATCAATAAGAAAATCTTTCGATGCTTTATCAAGTTAGGACATAATCAGAACATATAAGGATTTCAAATCATTATCTTTTCTAAAGTTTCTATCATCACGATCCTTAATATTTATCAAGTATCCTTTCACAATAATCATACAAGCCTCAAAAAATTAAATCTCCATTTAATAGTAGATTCAATCAGGGACCTCATTAACAAAAGCAAAAAAACTCTATTCCAAATTTTAAATTATAAATTCACATGGATCCCATAATCTCAAATAAATATAAATTGGATCTTTTATCTTAATTTGAAGATATCAGTTTTTCATTAACAATCTCAACAATAATATTGGAAAATCTCTTGATCAACTTAGATATGAAATCTTTAAATTAAAATTTCATACACATCATGTAGTCTCCAAAAGACACAAATAAGATCTATTATTTAGATCTAAGGATGATAATTAAAGATTCCAGCACAATGAATATCTTACAATCTCATAATCGATTTCATCAATAAGAAATAGGCTTCTTTGCAATATCCTTAAATATGCATTCATCCTAATATGCCACTTTATATATGATCCACATACCAAGTTCAATTTTGATAAATATTCCAATCAAACATCATAAAAGACTTTTTTAGTCCATTCTAGAATAATATGTTATCACCAAATCTTTATCTTGCCAATAATAGTCAACTTCTCAACTAGAAGTAATATCAAAGTATTATTCTCACATCAAATTTGAACTTACGATTCACTTGAATAATCGATGATCAAATTAATAACCATAATGCACAATAAAATTTTATGTCAATCTTTTTGTAATTACTTTCGATCAAAATCTAACTAATCATATCATAATCCATAGATCATCCATCATATTTCAAACTCTATATGTTATAATCTCTTGTGATCCTTTCATACATAATCTCAATGTTTAATAAAAAATTATAAAAATTTCTTACACTACAATCATCAAAGATCTACACCATAATGTCTCTAGTATCTATCCACTGACACTCATTCTATACACATCTTAGTTCATCCACTAATGCTCTAATATCACCTTAATTGTCACACCTCCGATCCGAGATTGTGAGCCGAAGGTCGTGGCAACCACCGCATACTCATAGGAAACTCTTTCTATAAATATGCAAGGCATTTTATCATGATATCAATGCTTCACAGCAAAATAATTAGTCAATAATTTAAATCAAAAATATAACAATCTAAATTTTAGCTTTAATATCTCAATAAAGTCAACAAAGTTTCATAGACCTTACATCAAATTCAATAAGACTTTCAACCTAAAATAAAAGTATAAAGATTCTACTTCTAATCACTCTTCCATTCATATCTTGTATCATCTTAATTTCTTAACATCTATAAAAATAGTAAAATAGGAGGTAATGAGCTAGACAGCCTAATAAGCAATGATCACTTTCAACAGATTTCATCAGGTATTTAAGTAAATAATCATTTATAGAAAATAAATATATAGAGTTCATCAATTCGAAATCAATTTTAATTATGCAATATAATTCATGCTAAATTTATTTTTTTTTCAAAAATTTGAGTTTCTTTCAAGATTTTAATTTTTTTATTCTTAAGTTCTTTCATCAATCATGAGCTATGATCATTTTTTTCCTATGGCAGGGTCATAATATTGCGTATCTTCTTACGGTGAGCTGCGGATCATCTGGCAGCAAAGTCCTTAGAATCGTTGGTCTCTCGGGTGGTTTGTCGCTGGTCTCTCTGGCGATATATCGCTGGTCTCTCTGACGACATAAATCTTTAGGATAAATCAATTGCCAACGTATATTCTCCTATTGGTGAGATCCTTTACATAATCAGGTTGTCAATTCATATTGTTCTTATATCAGAATTCTTCATAAATCATATTTCATATTTTAATTTTGATAAAAAAATATATAATCATGTAGTATCGAAATCAATCAATAAAATACATCATGAAATCAATATATTCAATCATGCTTCATCATAACATATCAAAACATGATATTTTCATAATAAAATATCATTCATCCAATTCATGCATCATTTCATAAATCATGTCAAAAAATATATTATAATTTATTGATAAATCTAAAAAAAGTGAAATATTACTTACCTCATACGTATTCCAATAATCCACATAATTTTATAAATTTTTTTTCAAAAATTTTATTCATAGATCATATCGTGATATCCCATGATCAAACATCTACAATCCTATACAGGATTAATTTCAATAATTAGAAAAGATCAAAATAATTAAAAAAAATAAAATTGATGGACACCCATATCTTATCGTCCAGATTGATCCGATCATCTAATTTTATTTGATCAAAATCTAATTAGGACATAAATGATCTAAAATTTGACTATCAGATCAAATCGAATTCGAAGTGATAAGATCGATGTTCCTTCATTGGGTTCATAAATCAAATGAAGAGAGAAAATCAGAGGAGAGAGAATTCATGAGATACAATCCAAATTAATCAGTTGTCAGAGTCGAACATCTCGATTAGTGTGATCAAAATGATCTAATCCAAGTCATGGTTAAATCAGGATCATGGATAATCAAATTGAGAAATATTGGGTCTGATCAAGGTGAGTACCAATACACTGCTCGATAATCATGGATCAAGATTCTTCATCAGATCAAAAATATTAAAAGAAATTCCTTCATTGACTAATCTTTTTAGAAAATGAAATCAATCAGAGAGAGAAAAAGTTTTAGAGAGAGAAAATTTTAGGGAGAGAAATTCATCTTGGATTCCTCAGATGATATGATTCAATAAATTCGATCGATCAGATCAAATCATGCTGAAATTATTATGTGGATAATTCAAAAAAATCATAAGAAATAGAATCTTAAAAAATATTAGGTCTGATCAAAATGGATGTCAGTGTACCGTCCGATGATTACAGATCAAAAATTTATCTCAAGGATTAATTTCAATTCATCATCATTATTCTTAAAATTTTAAAAATATTAGGAGAGAGAAATAATCTAGAGAGAGAATTTTAGAGAGAGAAAGTAGAGAGAGAAAGTTCAATTCTAGAGAGAGAAAATACTAGTTTAGGCTGAATGGAGAGAGAGAAGAGAGGTATTGCTCCTTGAATTGATTTTGATGATTCCAAAGCATTTGAGAGGGTTACTAATGATTTTGGCTTGGAAAAGATTTATTGTATTTCAGGGGTAAAATCATAATTTTACCAAGTTCTGATTTGGAAGCCTCAAGAGCAAGAACACAAGATTTGTAATCTATTGAAAATAATTTTAATATTTTTGAATATGTATTTTGAAAGAAAATCATGTTTATATATTTGAGTCAACCCCATGAGTCGACTCATGGTAAAAGGGGCTGAACGGTACGCTGAATTCTTTGGCTGGCACACTCTGTGAGTCGACCCCATGAGTCGACCTCTGCTGCTGTGTAGGCCAAAATTACAGAACAGTCATTTTCTATTCTGTGCCACAGAAGTCGACCCCATGAGTCGACTCATGAGTATGAGTCGACCCTATGAGTCAACCCCTGTGACGAAAAATTCTGCAACGGCTAGTTTTCAGCTCGTTTTGGCTGTATTTAATACCCATTTAATGTGCTCTAACGGCTTTATTTCAGTCCAGATTACTCTCCACCATCATTTGAAGTTATAAAAGGTACTTAAAGGAGAGAATCAACAAGGTTTTTGAAAAGGTTCTTCAAGCATTCATTTTCAACCCCAAGCAAGAGTCCTCTTGAAGTTAAAGAAGCTTTTATTTCAAGTTCACCAACCCCTCAAGAGCTCATTCAAGTCTTCAACCACCTTGAAAAAAATCAGAAAAGCTTGCTTCTCTTTGTGTAAAGTGTATTTAAAGCTTTATTCGCTCATTAAAGGAGCTACATCTGTATTTTCGTGTGATTAACTGTTATACTCTATTTTTGAGTTAAATTTTTATTTTGGAAGAGTTTCAAAATATGGAAAGGTTGATCCGAACCTTGAATCAGATTGTATTGGGTTGGTTTGTACTCGAGAAATAAGTGTTCTAGCTTGGAATAGCTAGAGTCGGAGGTTCCGACATTGTATTCGGGTTGAATACGATTTAGTAGATTTAAATTCTCAAGTAGGAGCTTGGAGAGTGGATGTAGGTGCAAGGTTGGCACCGAACCATTATAAATCTTTTTGTTTATGTTGTGCTTACTTGCTCTCCTTTTAAATTTTTTTATCTTTTTGCATTCTTGCATCCAACTTCTACACCTTGCATAAATTTCACTCTCCATATTTATTCTGCTTATTGTTAAATAATCCTCATAGTTGTAAATTAATTTTTAAATTTTTAAAAAACCTAATTCACCCCCTCTCCTGGGTTGCATAGCTGGGCAACAAGTGGTATCAGAGCTCGGTGCTCTAGCCCTACTTTGATTTAACCATCAAAGAGCTAAAGATCTATGGCAACTCAAGTTGGCACTTCACTAGCCGAGGGGCAGTCCACAAACCGGCCTCCATTTTTCAATGGATCAAATTATACCTATTGGAAAGCTCGGATGAAAATCTTTATTCAAGCACTTGACTATGATATGTGGAGTATCATAGTAAATGGACCACACACACCCACTAAAATAATTGATAGCGTGGAATCAATCAAACCCAAAAAAGAATGGGATGAGGTTGATAAGAAAATGACTCAACTAAATGTTAAAGCCATGAATATTTTATATTGTGCTCTAGATGCTAATGAATTTAATCATATTTTAACATGCACGTCAGCTAAAAAAATATAGGATAGATTAGAAGTAACTCATGAAGGAACTAATCAAGTGAAGGAATCAAAATCAACATGCTTGTGCATAAATATGAACTTTTTAAAATGGAGCATGATGAATCAATAACTGAGATATTTACTCATTTTACTGATATTATTAATAGTCTAAAAAGTTTTGGTAAGTCTTATTCTAACAGTGATCTTGTAAGAAAGATTCTTAGATCTTTACCAAAGACTTGAGAGGCCAAAGTGACCGCAATCCAAGAAGCCAAAGATCTGAATATCTTACCCTTGGAGGAGCTTCTAAGATCACTAATGACTCACGAGCTAAGCATGAAACAACACCAAGAAGAAGATGTCAAAAAGAAGAGGATAATCACCCTCAAATCCACTGCTCAATCTGATGAAGAATCCGATGATACAAAAAATGAAGAGCAGGATGAAGAAATGGCCCTCATTACTAGAAAGTTTAAGAAGTTCTTGAAGAAAAGAAGATAAGGAATGAGGAAGAGGCCACCTACAAAAGGAGAACATAGCAAAGAGAAGGATAAGGAGCAACCTCTTATTTGTTATGAATGCAAGAAATCGGGATAATTTAAGTTTGAATGCCCACAACTGAAGAAGGGTCTCAAGAAGTACAAGAAGAAGGCCATGATGGCTACATGGAGTGGAAGTGACGAGTCAAGTTCTGAAGAAGAAGACTCAAATGAACAAGCCAACTTGTACCTTATGGCACATAAAAATGAGGTAAATATTGAAACTCCTATTGACTTTACCTTTGAAGAACTTCATGAAGTATTTTATGACCTAATTGATGAACTAAAGAAGCTAGGGGTAAAGAACAAAGAATTAAAATCAAAGAATCAATCTTTACTAAAAGAAAATGAGAGTATTTCAAATAAAAAATCAATCCTTTCTCAAAAAAATCTGAACTTAAAAAATGAGATTGCCAAGTTAAAACTAATGGTTGAAAAGTTCACTTTAAGTTCAAATAAACTTCACATGATACTTGACAATCGAAAGGCCATTTATGATAAAGTCGGTCTTAGATATAACCCTTTAAAGAAACAAAAACTTCTGAAAAATATCTTTGTAAACTCATCGTACAACAAGTTTTCAAATATAACTTGCTTTAAATGTGGTAAAGTAGGATACAAATTCTATTCATATTTTTTGCTTTAAATGTGGTAAAGTAGGACACAAATCCTATTCATATTTTTCCAACAAATCTAAAAATTTCAATATAAAGAAAATATGGGTTCCAAAAGGAACCATTATGACTAACCTAAAAGGACCCAAGAAAATTTGGGTACCTAAAGTCAAAACTTGATTCTTGTGTATAGGTGTGTCTTACATCCCAAGGAGCAAACCGGAGATGGTATCTTGATAGTGGGTGCTCAAGACACATGATTGATGATAAATCCCAATTCATCACACTTGATGCTAAAAATGGAGGGATGGTCACCTTTGGAGACAATGGCAAAGGAAAGATCATCGGTATAGGTAACATTGATATCACTCCCTCCAAGTATATTGAAAATATTTTATTAGTAGATGGTTTAAAACATAATTTATTAAGCATCAGTCAATTTTGTGATAAAGGATACAAAGTTATTTTTGAATCTTCAGTTTGCATAGTAACTAGTCCTATTAATGAAGGCATTAAATTTGTTGGGTATAGACATGGTAATGTTTATATGGTAGATTTGAATGATCTTTCTAAAATAAACATGCAATGCCTAGTAGCCTTGAATGCAAAGATTAATGAGACTAGTTGGCTTTGACATCGTAGGCTTGCACATATTAGCATGCATTCACTTTCAAAATTTATTAAAAAGGAATTGATTATCGGCTTACTCAAATTGACTTTTGAAAAAGATAGAATTTGTGATGCATGCCAAATGGGTAAACAAACACGAGTCTCATTCAAATCTAAAAATATTGTTTCAACTTCTAGGCCATTAGAACTATTGCACATGAATTTATTTGGACCCACTAGAACTACTAGTCTAGGTGAAAAATGATATGATTTTGTAATTATTGATGATTTCTCTCGTTTTACATGGGTCTTCTTTTTGGCACATAAGGATGAAACTTTTCATGTTTTCTCAAAATTTTATCGAAAAATCACAAATGAAAAAGATTTTTCAATTCAAAATATTCGAAGTGATCATGAAACTGAATTTGAAAATCAAGATTTTAAAAAGTTTTATGATGAAAAAGGTATTGACCACAACTTTTCAGCACCTAGGACACCCCAACAAAATGGGGTAGTAAAAAGAAAAAATAGAACTCTTGAAGAAATGGCTCGTACCATACTATGTGAAAGCAATCTTTCAAGATATTTTTGGGCGAAAGTAATTAACACGGCATGTTATATATTAAACCATGCTTTAATTAGATCAATTTTAAAGAAAACCCCTTATGAGCTTTGGAAAGAAAGAAAACCAAACATTGCATATTTTCATGTTTTTGATTGTCGATGTTTTATTTTGAACAATGGTAAAGAAAAACTAAGAAAATTTGATGCTAAATCCGATGAAGTGATTTTTCTTAGTTACTCCTCTTCTAGCAAAGCTTTTAGAGTTTTCAACAAAAGAACTTTAATAGTAGAGGAGTCAATACATGTTGTTTTTGATGAAACTAACGATCTTCCTTCAAGAAAGAATGAAGGTATTGATGATGCAGATCCTCTTATAGAAGGGATGAAGGAGATCACTCTAAAAGACTCAACCATTCAAGATGATGAAGAACATGAAGACAAACAGGATGAGGAAGGTGAAGAACAATAAGAACAACCTCAGATACAAATGATCTACCCAAAGAATGGAGGTATGATCACAATCACCCCAAGGAACTAATCATTGGTAATCCTACACATGGTGTAAGAACTCGCTCTTCACTTAGAGATGCATTCAATCATTTTGCTTTTGTCTCTCATCTTGAATCTAAAACCATAGATGAAGCTGAAAAAAATTATAATTGGATAAATAAAATATAAGAAGAACTTAATCAATTTGAAAGAAATAATGTATGGACTTTAGTTTCAAGACCTAAAAATTATTTAATAATTGGCACAAAATGGGTATATAGGAATAAATTGGATGAACATAAAAATGTGATAAGAAATAAAGTGAGATTAGTTGCAAAAGGTTATAATCAAGAAGAAAGAATTGATTTTGATGAGATCTTTGCACTTGTTGCTAGATTAGAAGCAATTAGACTTCTACTTGCATATGCTTGCTTTATGAATTTTAAGTTATTTCAAATGGATGTCAAAAGTGCTTTTCTAAATGGATATATTGCTGAAGAAGTTTATGTAGAACAACCTCCAAATTTTGAAAATCATGCTTTTTCTAATCATATTTTTAAATTAAACAAAGCATTATATGGTTTGAAACAAGCACTTAGGGCTTGGTATGAAAGGCTAACCAAATTTTTGCTTAATAATGATTTTTCAAAAGGAAAATTGGACACAATCCTTTTCATTAAAAGAAATCAAAATGATATATTAGTTATACAAATATATGTTGATGATATTATTTTTGGATCTACTAATGAAACTCTTTGTCAAGATTTTGCTAAGCTCATGCAGGGGGAGTTCGAGATGAGCATGATGGGAGAACTTACATTCTCCTTCAGACTCCAAATCAGACAAATAAAGGAAGGAATCTCCATCACCTAAAGCAAGTACACAAGAGAACTACTCAAAAGATTTGAAATGGAGAACTCTAAAGCATGGGTACACCCATGAGCCCATCATGTAAGCTTGACAAGGATGAAGGAGGTAAAAATGTAGACTTAAAATTTTATAGAGACATGATTGATTCTCTATTGTATTTAACTGCTAGTGGATCAGATATTATGTTTAGTGTTTGTCTTTGTGCTCACTTTCAATCAAATCCGAAAGAATCTCACTTGAATGCAGTTAAAAGAATCTATAGATATTTAAATGGTACATAAACTCTAGGACTATTGTATTCTAAAGACTCATCAATTGACTTGATAGGATATTCAGATATCAATTTTGCTGGATGTAGATTAGATAGAAAAAGTACTAGTAGAATTTGCTAATTTTTTGGAGTTAACTTAATCTCTTGGTTTAGCAAGAAGCAAAACTCGATAGCACTGTCTACGGCCGAGACCGAATATATTGTAGTCGGAAGTTGTTGTGCTCAAATCTTGTGAATTAAGCAACAACTTGAAGACTTTGGCATCAAACTTAATAAGACTCTCATAAGATGTGATAACACCAGTGATATAAATCTAACTAAAAATTTAATTTAGCATTCTAGATCAAAATATATTAAAATTAGACATCATTTCATAAGAGAACATGTCCAAAATAAAGATATAATTCTTGATTATGTTTGTACTGAAAAATAATTAGCTGACATCTTTACCAAGGCCTTAAGTGAAGATAGATTTTGTAAAATTAGAAGAGAACTAGGAATCCTTGATCCATCAGCTTAAGTATCTCTCTAATTCTAAATTCTTAATGATAAAAATTCATTGAACCAAATCTATTGAGCTCAATTTTTATTTTTCTTAAGAGCTTAAAAGCTCAAAACTATCATTCACATGATCAATATTTGGATAAACATCTTTCTCTCAGAGTTTCAAATTTTTTTGAAATTGTCCCATCATTCTTTTGAATTTTTCTGTGCCATGAGTCAACCCCAGGGTCGACCCTAGGGTAATCTTGCAATTTTGTCAAAACCCTTCGGGTGCTCTCTTCTTATTGAAAATTTTTTCTTGAGCCAACTCATCCCTTCATCTTCTTTCTCCCACCGAACCAAAAGCTCTCCATCTCTTCTCCCTCAAACCAAAGATTTCTCTTAAATATCTTCTCCCATCGATTTTCACTCTTCAAATCGCTCGTTTAGGAACCAAGTTCCTCTCCTCTTCCTTCTTCATTTAGGGCAGTTCGAGCTTGTCTTAGACTCTACCTATCTTCTCCAAATCGGCACATCACCTCTCCAAAATTTTTGCCTTTCCACTAAAATCTTTTCCTCTCTCCCTCACATTTAGTCTCCAAAGCTCTGTGCAAGTCCTTGTGCAAATGGCTCCCAAAATGAAGCTTCCACAGAGGAAAAAATCTGTTCGCGGGTTGGAAGAGAGTGTGCGCAGAAAGAGATTAGCAGTCAAGCCCTCTCTTGCTCAAATCCCTGCTCTAGGTCCTACTTCAGCTTCCACTCAGTCTCCAATCAGCCCAAGCAAGGTACCTCTCTCTGATCGAAAAGTGAAACCTGGGAAAAATATTGATTTCAAATTTTTTGAAAAAGAAGGGTTCCCTATTGGATCGAAGATTAAGTATCAAGGATAAAAATTTTACTGCTCTTTAAAGAAAAATACTTATGTCGATCTAGTCAGAAAATTTTACTTAAATTTGAGCTATAGCAATGGAATAGTGAAATCTACAGTAAAAGATATTGATGTTATTCTTGATCCAGTATATTTGGGACAGATACTGCATTTGCCTTGTGAAGGCTATACCAATATGGAGCTCCCTATTAAAGAAGAAGGAATTAATGTTATCTTTCTGTTGAGATGAGACTGTTACATCACTTGGTAACCAAACTGTTTGTCCCTAGGAGTGGTAGACACGACCTTCTATCTGATAGGAATATTTGCATTATGTACCATGTGATCACCCAAACCCCGCTGAACCTTCCAGCATTAATGTTTGAGGCCATGAGGGAAACCCTGAATAGGTCCAAGGCTCACTTGCCTTTTGGTATGGCACTCACCTTAGTTTTTAGAAGGTTCAGAATCAGTTTTGGGGGAGAGGCAGTTGCTAGACTATCTCATTCCGATACCATCAACCACCACACATTGCATCGCATGGGTTTCTCTAAGACTGATGGCGATTGGATAAAGGGTGTTGAGGAGAGAGCAGAGGATAGAGTATAGGAGGAGGGTCCATCTTCACCTCTTCATGATCACAGAGCATCCCTAGATATTCAGTTCATATCTAATCATGAGGCTGGTTCTTCAGAGTCTGTGAGAAGGCATGCTTCAGTTCCACAGTCAGAGAGCAGGGCACATCCTTCAGAGTTCAGACTAGCAGATGATCAGATTGAGATGATGTCCCAGCGTGTTGCCTCCATTCTATCTCAGCAGTTTGCCACTTCAATCTTTGCTCAAAGATCGACATCCCAGGGTGACTCAGACCAGACTCTGATCCCTCACATTTCTACTATTTTTCAAATGCTTACTGATCAGTTGGTACGCATTGAGCAGCTTGAGGGATGTATTTTGAGATTGACAGAAAGAGTATTAGACTTGCAGGGGCAAGTATTAGCTTTAGCCCATCCCCAGCCGCATGAGGATATCACAGAGGTCTCAGACCTATCTGCAGAGGCGACTAGACTTCGAGGAGTTTTAGAGAGTGGCTTTGACTTCTTGAGGAGAGAGATCAGGGGCTCCAGTGAGAATACTTCTACTCAGTTCAGTGCCCTGATGCAGTCTGTATCGAGAGCCTTGGATCTTTTGGACACCATCAGACTTTTCCTTATTGCACAGTCTGTAGCTTCTCAGGCTTCAGGATCCTCTCACCCCTCTACTCATGCTGGTATCTCTATCCGTGGTCGAGGCAGACGTGGTCGAGGTCGTGCTCGTGGACTTGATCCTACATCTCCTCACCCTATCTTTGATTCTTCAGATTCTGATCCCTCTAGCCATGACATCTATTAGATCTAGATTAGTTTGTCTTCTATGTCTAAGATCTATCTTATGGACCTTGTATTTGTTGGCTAATTAACTCTTGGATAGTTTCTATCCATGACTTTTGTATTTTGAGTTGACTCATGTGTATTGGGACACCTTTTGTATTCAGTCACTTTTGAATATATATATATATATGTGTGTGTGTGCGCTTTGACTTTCAATGAATGTCTATGAATGTGTTCAAATTGAATTATTTTAATTATGAGATATAAAAAATAACTCATATTAGTGCTGAGAAATACTATAAATTGCAATATCTTCTAGATGAGCAAATTGATATATCCTTTATGTTTGCTATGTTGAGGGAGAGTAGAGAAATAAATAATAAAAAAAGGCGGCTAAAGAAGTAAAATATGGTATCAAAAAGGAGGAGTAAAGAAAATATATCCTTTTTGTCATCTTTCTTTTATTTTCTCTATCCTTAAAATCTCTTAAGATCTTAATTGATGCTATCAAAAAGGGGGAGTAAAGAAAATTTATCCTATCAAGATCTCTTAAAAGGAGGAGTAGAAAATCTTAATTGATGCTTTCAAAAAGGGAGAGTAGAGAATCAAAATCGAATTTGAGCAATAAGCAATAAAAAAAATGAGCAATAAGCAATAAAGAAATTAGTAATAAGCAAAATTGTTAAGCAAATGTGTCAAAGAACCAAAATCATCAGCTCCTTTTTTATCTAATTTTTAAAGTAAATAAACTTATAAGAAAATTTCAAATTGATCTTCAAACTACTTATGATATATTTCATTCAAATACTTGGCTATGATATTAAAGTGATGCATCTTCATAAATTTGAAATTCATGTTCAATGCTTTATATATGCTTTTGCTCAAGTATTTTGTCATCAACAAAAAGAGGAAGATTGTTTCTTCTTGAATTGATTTTGATGATTACAAAGCATTTGAGGGGGTTACTAATGATTTTGGCTTGAAAAAAGATTTATTGTATTTTAGAGGTAAAATCATAATTTTACCAAGTTCTGATTCGAAAGCCTCAAGAGCAAGAACACAAGATTTGTAATCTATTGGAGGTAATTTTAATATTTTTGAATATGTATTTTGAAAGAAAATCATATTTATATATTTGAGTCGACCTCATGAGTCGACTCATGGCAAAAGGGGCTGAACGGCATGCTGAATTCTTTGGCTGGCACACTCTATGAGCCGACCCCATGAGTCGACCCCTGAGCATGAGTCGACCCTATAAGTCGACCTCTGCTGCTGTGTAGGCCAAAATTACAGAACAGTCATTTTCTGTTCTGTGCCACAGAAGTCGACCCTATGAGTCAACTCATGAGCATGAGTCAACCCTATGAGTCGACCCCTGTGATGGAAAAATTCCGCAATGGCTAGTTTTCAGCTCGTTTTGACTGCATTTAAAAAATATTTAATGTGCTCTAACAGCTCTATTTCAGCCCAGATTACTCTCCACCATCTTTTGAAGTTATAAAATACACTTAAAGGAGGGAATCAACAAGGTTTTTGAAAAGGTTCTTCAAGCATTCATTTTCAACTCCAAGCAAGAGCCCTCTTGAAGTTAAAGAAGTTTTTATTTCAAGTTCACCAACCCCTCAAGAGCTCATTCAAGTCTTCAACCACCTTGAGAAAAATCAGAAAAGCTTGCTTCTCTTTGTGTAAAGTGTATTTAAAGTTTTATTCGCTCATTAAAGGAGCTATATCTATATTTTCGTGTGATTAACTGTTATACTCTATTTTTGAGTTGAATTTTTGTTTTGGAAGGATTCCAAAATGTAGAAAGATTGATCCGAACCTTGAATCGGATTGTATTGAGTTGGCTTGTACCTGAAAAATAGGTGTTGTAGCTTAGAATAGCTAGAGTCGGAGGTTCCGATGTTATATTTGGATTGAATACGATTTAGTGGATCTGTATTCCTAAGTAGGAGCTTGGGGAGTGGACGTAGGTGCAAGGTTGGCACCGAACCACTATAAATCTTTTTGTTTGTGTTGTGCTTACTTGCTCTCCTTTTAAATTTTTTTATCTTCTTGCATTCTTGCATCCAACTTCTATACCTTGCATAAATTTTACTGTCCACATTTATCCTACTCATTGTTAAATAATCCTCATAGTTGTAAGTTAATTTTTAAATTTTTAAAAAATCTAATTCACCCCTCCCTCTTGGATTGCATAGCTGGGCAACAAGTGGGAGTCTATTTTTTTTATTTTTCTTCTTTTTTTTTTCTTTTTCTTTTCTTTTCTTTATCTTTTTCTTTTTTTTTCTTCCTTTCTTTTTCTTTTTCTTTTCTTCCTTCTTCTTCCCATGGTTTCTTTTGGGCAAAAACAGAGGACCGTGTGGTCCCCCCTTTGCTCGACCGACCAAGGATCGTGGTCGGCACGATGGTGGCCGACGATAAGGGGATGATGATCTCGTGGCCCGGAGGGACCAAATCAGTGATCGGCGGTGACCACCGGTGCTAGAAAATCGAAGAAAAGAGGGCCGAAAAACAAGAAATATTTTCTCCAACAAAATTTGACGAACCCGATCATCGATGATTGTGCACACATGCAAGGAAAGGAAGGGGGAGAAGGAAGGAAGAGAAGTCGGGCTTACCTTGAGCTCCAGTGACCTCTCTGACGAGAATTTGGGGTGAGCATGATGATGGCTTCCACGAGAAAACTTCGACGATCCTCACTGTTTGACTCTGGGATTCTCTGGTGGGGGAAGGGAGAAGTGTCTCCCCTTTAAATAGAGCAGGAGGGGAGAAGTTTGACTCCTCTCCGTGGCGATTTCCGACTCCAATTAGGAGTCGATCGGGAGGAAGAAGACTCCTATAGGGAGTCTTCCTCTTTTTTTTTTTTTTCTTGTTGGGCTTTGTGGGCCTCTGGGATGGATTTAAGGCCCAGTTGGCTGGGTCATAACAATATGTATGGGGCCCAATAGCTCGCTCATCTTTTTCCATATCTAGTAAATGGGGTCTTGGTCATCTTACCTATGAGATAAGATTTACAAGTTCTCTATGATTCAAAATCATACAGTTCAAAGAACTTTTTTTTGTATAACTTGTTTATCTTTAACTCACTAGTATGACTATGTCAGGAATGCTAGAAATATGTGACATTCATATTTTTTCTCTTCTTTTTCTTATTTTCATCAACATGAAAAACATTATCATTGAGTGATAGTTATAACAAATAGGTTTCTTTAGCTTCGACCTGGGTGGACTTTCCACCAGTGTCGAGCAGCTCGAAGACACCTCTCTTCAGCTTTCCTATTCTCCACAATCTTTGCAACAACTTGCATAAGTGGGAACCACATGCGGTATCTTATACCTAAGAATCAAAGTTGAAGTACTCAATGATAAATTAATCTATATCATATATAAATCTTTGACAAATGCAACATTTACATTCTGCTACTGCTTTACACTTGCAAGATAGCTCTTGCAATTTCCTTTGCTATACTCATCTTTGCCACAATTGAAATAGCTATCTTTGGTGGAGATCTTCTTCGCCTTCTTCTCCTAGGTGATGTTATCCATAAACTAAGAGAAGGAATCAGAGAGTATTTGCATGATCAAATCCTGATTCAACTCACTATCTATGATAAAAATCTAACTGATCTAATCGTATGATTAAGTCAATCAGGATATACTTGACAGTCATACTGTCACTCCACCATATCTTATATGCAGTTTT
Organism: Elaeis guineensis; assembly: GCF_000442705.2. Lineage (NCBI taxonomy): Eukaryota > Viridiplantae > Streptophyta > Magnoliopsida > Arecales > Arecaceae > Elaeis > Elaeis guineensis. The sequence goes on along the minus strand of NC_026000.2, from coordinate 116,343,902 downwards.
TTCCTCCTCCATAGCATCATTCTCGATCGGATTGGGATCAGAAGCATTAAGGATATAGGAGACTTTCTCCTAGATGAGAACTATTCTCAAGTTTCTCAACCAGTCCATGTAGTTTGATCCAATCAATTTATTGACATCAAATAAACCATGCAGTGATAGTGAAGATGCAGATGAAACTATAAGAATAAAATATAAAGGAACTACTCATGATGACATACATAATTAGATGAGATCATTTATCTAATCATGTCTCTCACTTATTTAGTAAATCCTATAGCCCTCTAGTATAGAAAATGAGAAACCTTGTCGTTAGATTTCTTAGTGGGGTTGAGATCTTCATTCCTTATAAAAAGTCTTGTGGATAGCACAACAAATTTCTATGAGTTCAAGGATAGATAACTCTTATCAATTTTATCTCTACAATTTTTGACATATACTATTGGCTTAGCATGAGCCAAATATACCATAAGCATCAGTATGTACTAAGTCAATATCACATCAAGCCCTATAGCAAGCCTCGTGGATAGCACAACAAACTCACTATCATTTTTGACATACTCTATTGACTTAACATGAAGGAAGGCATGGGTAATGCTCTTAACACTTCACTATTATAACTTAATATAATTTAAATGAGAGACTTAAGTCTCAAACACATCCAAAACATATATATACCCATCACAAGCAATATATATATTATAAAACCTGGTGTGGTGTGTTAGATGAATACCCTAGAAGCCAATTGTTGGTTGACATATTTTATATTTTTAGAGCTTGCTTTTGTACTTATAATATTTTTATTATTAATAAAAGATTTTTTTTATTTTAATCATATTTATGTATCCATGAATTATCCTAAAAATTAATAAAGATGATTTTATATATTCTCAAAGTATTGAGAATTTGAGATACACATTAATTAGTGGTTAGTTTCTAAATGCTTCCAATCAAAAGATCATCATGAAGGACAGTGATCAATCCATTTAAAGATCGATGTATGAATCACGTCTTTTATGAACAGATAAGTCTCGAATTTGTAGCGTAGGGACATTAAGGTGAGAGTGTGGATGGTTGTTAGAGAATAACTTGCACTGAGCATGACCAATACGAGAGACCACTTGGATGTCTACTCACTCTCAATGGTTATCTCGATGCTGTAGTGGTATGAGTGATCCTTTGATTTGTGGTATCATCGGCTATTTACAATGAGGCTATTAAGTTTGACTGCATGTTTCTTTGGTCCCTAGCTATTCGGATCCTTACTGTGTATGTTGGCTATAGTAAATTTAGGTTTATTGTTAGAAGTAGGATGCACCTATAAAGAATCTATCGATCTTAGTAGAAAAAGAGAAGTCCTATATGATTTGCGAGATTGAGTTCAGAAAGTCTTTGGTCAAAGCAAGTGTGAATACTGAAAAAAAATTTTCACAAGATTCACAAGTGAACTCGAGTCGAGCCAATCTAGCATATGACTGACGATGAAGTCTGACTAGTTCTCCATAACCTCCATCAAGTTAGAACTCATCATAGAAGGATTGAATCATATAATAATTATACCTAGGAGTTCACACTTTCATTCTACTAAGTTATCACTACATACTGCTAGGTGCCACTGATAGATTATGGGACTCATTGGGCATCATCTTGATAATCGATGATCCTGAAAGGGTAGAGTTGAAATTATTTTAATCCATCGAAAAGAGTTTCGATGATATTATGATGGAGATCACAACATATCTCACTATCAGATAAAATAAAATCTATGGGATCACATATTAAGAGATTTAATATTGAATTCACCAATTGGACTTGTTAAGTTCTAATTGGATTAGGATTTAGTGAAATCCTATTGAATTTAGGAGAACCATGCTAGCATATGGTTAAAACCAATTCTTCTCTGAACTTCGATTCCTTATTAGATAAGAATTGGATCAAGTCTATAACCTTGAACCTAATCTAAATCTATTTTAATTTGAATTTAGTTGGATAATTATTTGAGCACCCAAAAGGATTGGATCAAGTCAATGAGTTGGCAAACTAATCTCTTCATTTTTTTTCTCGTTATTTTCTTATATGGCATGGAAACATTGGAAAGAAGAAACGAGGCGCAAGCCTCCCCTTTTAGAAAGTCCAAGGGGGCAATCCCTTGGAGTGGTGTGAGAAAGAGAGAGGGGCCCACCCCCTCTTTTGCCTTGGTGTGGAAGGAGAGAGAGAGAGGGGCTACGCCCCTCTCTCTCTTGTGTTCAAAAATCTTAGAGGGGTGCCAAGAGTTGGCGCCCCAACTACTTGCCCCTTTTTGATGAGAGCACCCACTTAACTTGCCTATTTTGATGTGGGGTGCTCCATCTACTTATCAAAAGAGGTGAGGACCTTTTCAATTAGGTTTGATTTTTTTAGAAAAAAAATAAATTAAAAGATAAAAATCCTTATGAGATAAGAACTAGCCTTTTTTGATTGATTGGATAATGATTTGGAATCAAGAAAAGGCCTATTTAAGGAGAAGATCTCCTAGGATTTTAGGAATCAATTTAGAATGGAATTTTAAAAATTCAGATCACCTCCCTCTCTCCTTCTCCATGCCACCTCTTCATCTTCCTCTCTTTCCAATGCCCAAGGGTTGGGTGTCCCATCTTCCTACACGTCTGAACTGAGGGTGATTTTTACAGCAAGGAATAAGAAAAAAAGCTGTAGTTCAAGCATTGAGATCGCGATCAAAGATCAGAAGTTGATCCAATGTTCAAAAGACTGAGATCTTGCTTGGAGAAGAAGGATCTACAATGAGAAGAAAGGTTCAAGGTTAATCCCAGTGGATATCTAAAGATGTTAGACACATGTGTGGCTCTAGAACCTTCAAATTGAGGATCATCGATTGCGGTGTATTTCAACCATGCAAGATATTGAGATTCGATCTCAATTTAATTTTTAATTTTTAGATTATATGCATGTCTTAGATCTAGGGCTTGGATAGATATAGATTAGATCTATTGCATGTGGGGTTAAATGGTTTAACCTAAATCATTTCTACTACTATTTTAAAAAGATTTTTTAAATCTATGCATACAATTCTATCCGATTTTCTAATAGTGGTATCAGAGCCACTGATTCTTTAAGATATGTATAATCTAATTTTTATGTTAGAAATTGATCGATTTTAAAAATTATTTTTGAAATATTTAAATCAATTTTTTAGATCTAAAAATTGATGTATATGATATATCTTTATTCATATTAGATCTGAAATTAGAATGATTAAATATTCGCATCGGACTGGTATAAGATTGTCCTGGTATAAGGTTTATCCCATATATTGAAAAGATTGTCCTAATTTAATATGAATCAATTTTTTGAAAAATATTTTTAAAATATTTTAATCATTATTTTAGATCTAGTTATACATATATTTGATATGTATATTTTTAATTTGAGATCTAAAATTTAATATATATGTGATATATATTTGTAGTTTAGATCTAAAACTTGATATATGTGATATATAACATTAGGTTTAGATTTAAAATTATTTCAAGATCATAAGCTACTAATGCATGCAATGAAATAAAATTTAAAAAATATTTTTAGAATTTAAAAATTATGTTATTGCATGTGGGTATGGGTTGAACAAATTAGATCTAGTGATCAAACTACGATTAGGATCAATTGATTCGATCAGACTAGAACCCATTATCGATTTTGAGCAGTTGAATGAACCTAATCAATTGTTAGTTAGGATTAGGTCAAAAGGGCTCAAAGTTATTTTTAGTTATAGTTGGTCGCATCGATTCATATTTTGATGTGATTGATTAACTCAAGATCTAATTTAGCTCAATGGTTCAGACTCGTTTCAATAGGTTAACTTGATTAATTCTAATCGACCAATTTCGTGTCTAAGGCAAGTATCTAAATGATGGTTATTTAGTTGATTCTATTGTCTGACCTGACCAATTTGTTGGTGTCTGAGGAAAGCAATGGGGGGATCCCTACTCATCTTAACTTACCTATCCATTTTGGGAGATTCAATTTCATACTAGGTTACTTGTTGACTCGAGTTCACCCATGCCGATAAAAAAGATCAGACATATGAATGTGCTGACCTAAACTTGATCAGTCGGATATCATATTTACTGATTTAAAAGAGACTTAAATCTAAATCTCCTCACTAAATATTAAGTCTAGAGATCTTCCATCATTGTAAAGATGCGGGTATCTTCCTGACGTTGATCATTCTCGACTAGTTATAGTGGTTCGACTGCATTGAAAAGGTACAATCACTCTATTGATATTTGATGCTCTAAAGTAGAGATGGGGTTAGATCCAATAACTATTAGGTGAGGGTCCAAATGATGGCTTTACACCTACTGATGAATGATGGGTCTAACTTAACTAAGAAATATGTTAATAACTATTAGGTGAGGCCACAGGACTTAGAGACCAAACCCGCTGCATCTTGCTTAGTGAAGCAATGAACAAGATATTGTCCACTCATTGATCTATGCTCACTAATAATTGTTAGGTGAGATGTGTATGGATCAGTGAGACCTTAGTACCCACTAGAAATCGATTGCGTATAGGTTTTCTTTTCTCCACCTGAGGAGTATAGGAGATTCGAGAAAATAGTGAGAGCTTTATTTTATTTTTAAAATTTTTAGAATAAATATTTAATAAGTATAAATATCTAACTAAAAATTATTCTCTCTACAAATAACTATATCGAGTTTCAACCCTTTAGCTCGTATTCTTGACACAAATAGATTGACCAAAATAAACTATAAAGATTGGCTCCAAAAATTTGAGAATTATTCTCACCTTCGAGAAACTAACCCATATCCTAGACTAGGATGCGTCTATGTTACTAGCTCATCCATCCCCTGATCAACAAGCCACACTTGAAAAATGGATGGATGAGGATAATAAAGTGAAGTGTTACATTCTAGCATCCATGTCCAATGATCTTCAGTGACAGCATGAAGACATGAGGACTATCAAGGAGATGCTAACTCATTTGCAAAAATTATACAGTAAGCAGAGTCAGATAGCTTGTTTTGAGGTCTCTTAAAGACTATTCAAAGCGAAAATGCATGATGGATAATCTGTCAATAATCATTATTTGACCATGATCAAGGACATCGAAGAGCTTCAGAAGCTTGGGATGAACATGGACAAAAAAATTACAGGTGGATTTGATCTTTCGATCTCTTCCTGATTTGTATGGGCAATTTATTATGAACGACCATATGAATAAGATTGATAGCACTTTGCCCAAACTGCTGAATATGTTGGTAACAGCTGAGGACACCTTGAAAGGTGCAAGGAATATGGTTCTGACTGTGGAGCAGGCTTCCTCTAAGAGAAAATCTTCTTTTAAGAAAAAGAAGAAGCCTGTAAAGAAGCAAAAGAACGAGGCCATACCCAAGAAGCAAGTTTTGAAGAAGACTGATGATAAGGAAAAGTATTTTCATTGCAATATCAAAGGCCACTAGGGAAAGAACTGTCCAGCATACCTGGCGACTGTGAAGAACAGGAAGAAGAATAGGCTTTCTAAAGGTATATCTGTTGGGAACTATGTCCTAAAATCAATTGTGTGATGATTGAGTTCATTCTTGTATATGAATTATTGATTATTGAATAAAAATTATTCTAATATTTTTTATCACAAAGTTATATCTTCCTTGAACTCTTATGTTGTGATGAAGTCCTTAGAACTATACTAGTGTGCGATAAAAAGAGGATTTATTGTATAGTTCTTAAACATATTCGCGATCAAATGATACGTCATTACAGGATGATGATGTTTATCGAATAGAGGTCATTGTGTGCCATATGGGTTGGTTGTCCTCTTAACCAAGGAGTGTGGTGACACTAGTATGGCATACAGGTGAGATGTAGGGGTATATCGTCACTGAATAAATGACTCACCTACTGAGCATTCTGCTATCAAGAGCTGCTCACGAAATATATGGATATAAGTTTCTTTTAGGTCTGAGATTACCATAGTGACTTACAAGCAACACACTGTGCTTTGGTGCCGAACTATCTGGATTTCTAATATAGTGATGGAAGGCTACTAGGTATAGTCAAGTACTTACGAAGTCTATATGTGGATTAAGATGAGATTGATCCCTCTGAATTACTAGAGTTGATGTATCATTGTATTTCAATTTAGCAAAGTCTTGGTTAGGATAATCCATGAGATGGATTTGAAGGTTGAAATGCAATGCGGATGAAGCAATCTCGGTTGACAGTTAACCTGAGACCATCCTAGAGCATTCAGAGTTAAAAGGATGAATTATGCGGTAACCATATATATGGGTTTTGAAATATTTTCTTATGATAATTTGATCTATTTGGATATTGAAAAATATTGCTAGATGGTATCTCGATTAGTGCAGGAATTGGTTCCTGTGCTACCGGCTTAGTGTTTGAATCTATGGTGTCACGCACACAAGTCAGACAAAGTAAGAAGGAATTGACCTATGTTTATATGTTCAATTTGAAAGTACTTGACTTGATTGAACATATAAGCTAACTTGATTGAGAATTAAGTAATAGATCAAACATGATTGAAGAGTTGAATATGTCTAGCGAGCACTACATATGAGGTTCAGGTTCGATCTCGAGGATGAACAGTTTCTGATCTATGATCCATGGAGCATATGAAAGATTAGATTTAAATGATGATTAATTTTAGATTAGATCTAAATTAATTAATTTTAATTGGATCCAAAATTTAAGAAAGACTTGGTACAAAAGTCTTAAAGAGTTTGGGATTGACAGCCTTTCAAACTTATTTCGAACCAGCTTCGAATTAGATTTGAATCAGATCTATTTTGATGAGATATGAGTATTCTCACTTGTACTGGGATTCTCCTCTCATAGAGAATGACCAACACCTGATTTGATGTTGGTTTGGGGTGTCCTAAGTGGGTGTGGGAGTGGGTGCAAAGTGGATATCATAAATGATGACAATTCTATCTCATGTAAGAATTTTTCTTTCATGAGTATTGGACTGATTCAAATCAGATTTGAGTTAGGAGTCCTACTCTCATTAGGTCATGAGAATCATCTATAAATAGAAAGGGTCTCTACCTATGGATGCATAGAAAATAAATCAGATTGAGAGAAGAGCGAAAGAGAGAGGGAGGCGTGTGAAGAAAGAGGTCCTTCATCTTCTCCTACATCTCTCTCTTTGTTGCCGCCTCCTCTCCTTGGGTGAGGATCCTTCTTGGGCATCCTATCTATTGGTGTGAGATATCACACCAGCATATCTCTTCCCTCATTTGGTTGGCTTTTGAAGGCAATTAGATTGGAGTTCATCCTACTTTCCTGCGGCATCTGGCATGCATGCGAAGTAGAGGGTCTGCACATCTAGGCCTCTGTGAAGATTTATATCAGATAATTTGAGATTTGATCTCTGGTTCTATTGCAAATTAGATAAGAATTTGATCTTTAATCATATAGATGAATAGAAAAATTTTTAGATGCAATCTGGGCTTTCTGAGGAGAAACAATTTCTTTCCCTTTAGTTGGTATCAGAGTAGGCCTAAAATATATACATCCATGATGTAATTTTTTATGAATAATTACATTAGATATAAATAAATTTTTTTGTGAAACATTAAATCTGATTTAAATTTATTTATATAAATTTTTTTATCTAATTTTGATCGGATTAGAGGTGCCTAATCAATGATTGATTGAGATTATTATAAGTCTATCATAACAGAATTCTACTGTTATTGAATTTTTGATGGAATAATAACGTAAATTAAAATTTATTTTAAATTTATTTTAATAAAATTTTAATATTGTTGTTTCTCTTATGAAGTGAGATTTATTTTAGATCTGAATTGGATCCGTTTTGATGGATATTTGATATGAATCCTATTGAAATTCAGTACTACATAAAAATAGATTTTACTAAAAATTTATTCTTTATGCATTCATATTTGCATCTAATTAATTTTTTATATGATATTAAATCTAAAACTGATATTTTATAATAAGTATAAGATATATTTTAGAGCTGATATGATGTATATGATACATTAAATCTAATTAGATTAGATGAAGAACATAATTGATAAGATCAAAGATATGTTCATGACATAAAATAGTTTTGTCAATAATTACATATTGATATAATTATATATAAAATTAAATTTTAGATCTTAATTACCTAATACTCGAATTGATGAGATCATCAGACCATCCGATCAGAGGAGATTAAAGAGATTAATCTCTCTTTTGCCTATTCGATGGGTTCTCTTATGACGTGTAAGGGTATCATTGTGATCCGATTTTATAAAGAAAAAAAATAAATAGATTTTTATATATTATTTTGATCATAAATATATTTAGATTAGATCTAAAGTGATTTATAATTCATTACAATAGGATAAAATTTAGATATAAAATTATTTTAGATCTAAATTACATATTATATATGATGTAATCGATATTGATTTAAAAGTTGTTATGATACATGAGATGTATGTATGAAGTTTAGATCATATCTATATATGTTTAATTGTTAAATATATTATAAAAATTTATTTTTATATATTGAAACATATGGTATGCTTCACCTGAAATCTTTGTAGAATAATTCTACAGACTGAAACACACGTTTCACATACTAATTATGAATTAAGTTTTGAATGATCTAGATTTGAAAATTGAAGATCATTAAGACACCACATAAAATGATGGGCAAAGAGTTAGCATGAATCAGGTCCTTCTAATGGGTTAGACCTAGGGTTAGAAATATATATAGATCAAATAAAGAAATTGATTAAATCTAACCAAGTGTTGAATTAAATCAGATCAGTATTTCTCTAAATCAATCTCAATAGATATAGTTTGATCAAGTCCATGTGTTTGATCCTAATAAATGGACCATGATCATAGCTCCGTGGTTGAGTCTGAATCTTCTAATGAACCAAATCGAAACTAATTAACCAGTTGGTGTCTAAGGTAAGTTTGGCAGATTTGATCAAGTGATTTTTAATTGGGAACTATTCACCTAGATGCATCTACGGTGAGTTAAGGACATATCCCTCTCACTGATCTCACTTATCTGGCCAACATGATAGATTATGCTCTGATTAGATCACTAGTCAATTCAGATAAACTCATGCCATTAAGGTGAATCAGTGTGACTGATTTAGGTATCTTTAGACCAGCTTATGTTTAATCCTTTACATGACTTAGTGAAGTCAGTGGAAGGATTTGTAGCTCGAGATCGATTTCTTCTCTTATTCTCAGATCAATGAAATCAAATCTTCTAAATTATTAGATCCATAAATTGATAAAGTTATAAGATAACTTAGTCATTGCCTCTCATTAAGATACGTGATAATGAGTCCAATATTTCAAATAGGCATTGGAGGTGCCATACGCTTGGTGTCTATTACATATTGAAATTATCATTCATCATATGACCATCATGATGTACCTTCAGATCAATGCTCAGATTGGCCGAACCACACTCGGGCCTGAACATCCATTTGTTGGATGCACTTGGTGTGCCATGTTAACGGTTGGACCTAATTGGGATTTTCAGTGGAGGTGCCACACACCTGCTGAAGGAAAGCCTAGGGCAAAACTTATTACTAGAAGTTGTTTGGAGAAATAATTGGTTATGAACTTACCCATAGATGCACTAAGATTGGTCGAGCCACACTCAAACCCGAATGCAGTCCGTGTGGATTCTAGTACCCACTAAGGAATTAGTGTAATTCCTCGAGTTGGAGGTAGAGGCTATCAATTCATAAAAATAATGGAAGGACCTTTAGACTAAAGTCTATATCTTCAGGATTAAAAAATAATTCATATACTAATAGGCTAATATTTTTTCTTTCAGTTATGACCAACACACTATCCCTCCATATGTTGTTGGATAACAATAGGCTCATCAGACCCAACTTCGATAGCTGGTATCGAAAGTTGAAGATCATCTTGGAGCATGAGAGGATTTTATACGTCCTTATGGATCAGGCACCTGAAGAATCTACAGCTAATGTTCCTCGTACCATGAGAGACACTTTCATGAAGTGGCTTAATGATCGCACGACTATATGTTGTGTGATGAGGGCAGCCATAAATGACAAACTTAGTCATAAGTTCGAGGATGCATAGCCAGAGGAGATCATTCAAATATTGAATGAATCCTTCGGCATCCCTGAGGATGTAGAGAGACACAAAACTTCCTGCATAGTGTTCAATGTTCGTATGCGAGAGGGAGATTCAGTTATCGATTATGTATTGTACATGATTGAGCAGATTGAACACCTTAGCAAACTTGACTTTTCATTGCATGAACAGTTAGGCAAGGATGCTATCCTCAATTTGCTATCAAAATCTTACCTATCCTTTCTCAGTCATTATAGAATGATGAAACCTGCGATAAATTATCATGGTTTGCTAGGGTTATTACAGACTTTTGAGAAGGATCACCAGCTTCAGAAGGAGGCAGTGAATTTAGTGGGAGATTCATCTGTAGGGCATCGATCCTCTAGGAGAGAAAAGAAGAAAAAAGTGCAAAAATCTCATGCCACCAATCCCAACCAGAGCAGACCATCAAAAGTTGATAAGAGTCAGGCAGAGTGCTTCTTCTGCAAGAAGCTGGGTCATTGAAAAAAGAATTGTCCTACTTACATAGCCACCTTTAACCAAACAGGCCTAAAAATAAGAGAAAGAAGCAAGCAATTGCTTCACAAGGTACTTATATGATAACACCTTGTAATTTTTCTGTTTATGATACTACTACCTATGTATTGGATACCAAAAGTCCTATTAATATATGCAATTCATTATAAGGATTGCTGGTAAGTAGAAAGTTTCTAGAGGATGAGTGGTTCCTTAACGTTGGAGATGGAAGTGTTGTTCCAGTTCTGATCTTGGAAACTTTATAGTTTGTCTTCGAGTCCAATAGTATCATGTTAAATGATTGTCATTATTGTCCCTCTTTTTTGATGAATGTCATCTCTATAGGCTTTTTGGCCAAACTTGGTTACAAGTTTATAATAAAGGATAATTTTTGTGATATCATTATGAATGATACTATAATTATGCATGGATAATTGAAACATAGCATATATATAATATCACAGCCTGTTAGTATAATGTACACACTCAGTAAACACCCTAAATTAGATAATATCAGTGAATTCTACCTTTGGCATTGTAGGCTTGGTCATGTGAACAAGAATAGAATTGACAGGTTGATCAAGGAACATGTCTTTGAGATAAATGATTGTGAATCATTACCTATCTGTGAGTCTTGTCTACTTGATAAGATGACTAAATCACTTTTTAAGAAAATAGGTGAAAGAGCTAGTGATGTCCTAGGTCTAATATATACTAATGTATACGGGTCTATGAATATAAGTGCCAGAGGAGGGTACTACTATTTTATTACGTTTACAGATGACCTATCGAGGTATGGATATATCTATCTTATGAAGCATAAGTCAGAATCATTTGAAATATTCAAACGATTCTGTGCTGAAGTAGAGAAACAAATTGAAAAGAGTATTAAGATCCTTCATCAGATCGAGGAGATGAATACCTCACTAGTGAGTTTCTGACATATCTGAAAGAGAATGAGATTCTCTCATAGTGGATCCCTCCTGGAACACCACAACATAATGGGGTGTTGGAGAAGAGAAATCGAACCTTGTTAGACATGATCTGATCCATGATGGACTTTGCGAGTTTGTCAATCTCCTTTCGGAGATATACTCTAGAAACTGTCTGTTACATTTTGAATAAGGTACCCGATAAGTCTGTCGATAAAATTCCATATGAGATATGGACTGGACGTAAGCCGGTGCTCTCACACCTTAGGATCTGGGGGTGTCCAGCTTATGTCCATCTTTAAAGATAGATAAACTTGGATCGAAGTCCGACAGATGCTTGTTCGTAGGGTACCCAAAGAAAACTAAAGAATACTACTTCTACCTCACTGCAGAACAAAAGATATTTGTCAGCAGTCGGACAGTCTTTTTGAAAAAAAATTCTTTGGTGAAGGAGCTAATGCCTGTAAAATTGAACTTGATAAAATTCATGAGGTGGAAGGACCGACACATGCAGAATTAGATTTGATTGGTGAATCGAATCTGAAGTCAGTAGAGGCACCATTAAGGAGATCCGATAGAGTACCACATCAACCGGATAAATACTATGATTTTTTGATCCAAGATGGTAATCCCATCAAACTTGATGGGAATGATGAGGATTCGATCACCTATATGGAGGCTATGCAAAGGCCTGACTCTCAGAAATAGCTTGAAGCCATGAAGTCTGAGATGGAGTCCACAGAGATTAATAGTGTATGGACACTAGTTGATCCACCCGAAAGGATAAAATTCATAGTGTGTAAATAGATTTTTAAAAGAAAAAAAGGAGCAGACGGGAAGGTAGAGACCTATAAAGATCATCTAGTTATTAAGGGTTACCGTCAGCATTATAGTATTGACTATGATGAGACTGTTGGAAATAGTGTCCCAAAGCCAATCGTCAGTCTGTTGATGGTTGTGCTCATTTTTGTATTTGTACATGAATTATGAATTAATAAAAAATTATTTTAATATTTTTTCATCATAAAATATTTCATCTTCTAATGAACTCCTATGTTGTGGTGAAGTCCTTAGGACTATTTAGACTCGACAAAGGAGGATTTGTCATTTAGTCATTAAATCTGTTCGCGATCAAATGATACGTTGTTATCAAGGACGACAACGTTTATCAAGCATAGGTCATTGTGTGCCATATAGATTGGTTGTCCTCTTAACCAATGAGTGTAGAGACACTGGTATGGCATATAGGTGAGATGTAAGGGTACATCTACACTGAACGTGACCGACTCCGGAGCTATTTTTGCTATCAAGATTTGCTCCGATGGAATATGGGTATAAATATCCCTCCGACCTGAGATCGCCACGGTGATTTGCAAGCAACTCACTGCACTTAGGCACTGGACTACCTGAATTTCTAATTCAGTGACGGAAGGCTGCTGGGTGTAGTCAAGTACTTGACTTGTCGGTGCGTGTGTCAAGATGAGATTGACCACTCCAGTTTAGGAGCTGTGTACAGTCGTATTTTAATTTAGCAAAACCTTGGCCAGGGTAGTCCTTGTGAGGAGTCACAGGACTATTTGAGTTGAGCACGATTCGGATGATCTGATCAGGGTTGACAGTTTACCCCTGAGTCATCCTAAATACAGGGGTCAAAAGGATGAATTATATAGTAACCATATTCATGTAGGTTCTAAGTGTTGCGATTGAAACTCTTCAACCTATCCAGACATCGGGTACCATTGCTAGATGGTCACTTCAATTAGTACAGAAATTGGTTCCTGTGCTACCGACTTAGGTTCGAACCTGCAGGGTCACACACATTAGAGGTTCCTATCTGATCTGATGGCTGGTGTAGAATCCTACATATTTGAAACTCAGTGATCAAGAATCAAAATTCTCTGATCATGAGTTTCACACATTATGGGTACCGGGGTCAAGAGTCCCATTGGTTGGGACTTTTCGATCAGGGTTACATATCGATGAATTCTGATGTCGATTGCCCATCGAATTTGGACTCAGTATTTATGAGAGGTTTAATTAGTGATTTGATCACTAATTAATTCAATTTGATTGAGTAATTATTTTTGGATCAAGTCCAATTGAATTGGATTCAGTTGGGTTTGATCCGATTAGGTTAAGAGTTGACCTAATCGTCGAGATGGTTTGGTCCTTTATTTGATCAGGGGTTGGACTTAGTCAATTTCTGATTTGATTAGGATTTTGTTGAGCCTAATTAAGCCTAATTAAGTTGGGTTTAAATTAGTCTAATTGGACCTAACTAATTTGGTTCAATTAGGTTGGTTTAAATAATGAAACCACCTTGACCCAATCTCCATGCGCCACCTCACTTCCATTGCACCCATTTGAATTCATGAGAAGGAACTTCTCATGAATTTTTTTTTCACGCCAAGCCCTCTCCACGCCCCATTTTAATGTGCCAAATGAATGGATAAGGATGATTGGTTGGCCATTCAAATTCAAAATAAAGTTTGAATTTGAATGGGCAATCAATCTTTGCACCTTATCCCTTTTTTTATGCCCCATTTATTATTTGAGAAAAGGTTTCTCATGAAATCAGTCCATGCACAATTTAAGCCATGCCTCATGCCTTTAGTGGATAAGAGATGAGTTGGTGTCCATTTGAATTCAAAATTTGATTTGAATTCAAATGTGCGATTACTCATCTTTATCCTTTCTTTTGGATAAGACTTTTGACGTTGTTATAAAAGGAGGAGAAGAGTAGGGCGTGTAAGAAGAAGAAGATTTTTGAAGAAAAATTTTGGGGTGTGAGAAGTCTTGTGCGCGAGAAGGAAGTCTATATCCTTTCAAGAGAAAAAGAAAGAAAAGAAAGAAAAGTGGGTGCAAAGTTTTCGGTGAGTTTCCTAGAGTTTTAGCCTGGGATTCAGGAAGTGAGAAAGTGAGCTATGAGTATCGTGAGCCCACAATATCTCAGAAAGATCTTCAACATCCTCTCAAGCATATCTGTTGACGATCCAAAGTGTCCGAAGAATCGATAGACATCGATCGAAGGAGTTCGATCAGCATCGGCCGTCAAAAGGGCTCTACAACGAGCTAGCACTCGTGAGGAGTCGATCAGATCGGAAGCTTCGTGTGGACGATCCACAGAGGTCAGACATACTGTGTGGCTGTGTCGCAACGATCAGACTCTCCCGATGGTGATCAGATTGCGGCGATCTATTACCCGCACAAAGGTATTGTGTTCTGAACACATTACAATAAAGTGTTTATTGTTCAAATTTAAATTTTAAATTTAAATGTATGCATGCTATATATCATATTTAGATCCTAGTACAAGATAAATTCATGTTAATTAATTAGATTAATTAATATTTTTTTACTGTAAAATCATGATTTTAAAAAAATTTTAAAATTACCATTTTACTCCTGTACTGAATTTCCTCACAGATGGTATCAGAGCGGGTTCTTAGATATGATATATATATTTGCATGTGTAGATTAAGTTGTAATCTAAAAGTTTAAATTTTAAATTTAAAATTCAAAATTTAAATTTAAATTTTGAAAGTTGTTCGAAATTTAAAATTTAAAAATTTAAAATTCAAAATTTGAAATTTAAAATTTGAAATTTGGTTGAAATTTTAAATTTGAAATTCAAAATTTAAAATTCAAAATTTGAAATTCAAAATTTGAAATTCAAAAATTTGAAATTTGAAATTTAAAATTTATTTAAAATTTGAAATTCAAAATTTAAAATTTAAAATTTAAATTTTAAATTTTAAATTTTGAAATTGGTATATTTAGATATACTTGATCCAAGTAGCAAGTAATCGAATTGGGTTGGTTGCCATGGCCGTCCAGTCATAGGAGAAAAGCAGGGTTTAAAGACCCTCTCCTCCCATTCGATGGGGTCTCCTATGCTGGTAGGGATGCCGCTGTAATTATATCCCATGCAGATGAAGCAGTGAAAGGAATTAATTGTAAAGGTACAATTATAAAATTTATCTTGAATGTGTTAGATTAGATCTAAAGAAATATTCATGATTTATTTTGATTGAGTTATTTTTTGTTATGTAATTAGCAATAGGATTGCTATTTATGAAATGTGCTGATCTATTTGTGAAATGAGTCAACATATTTGATGAACAAAAAATAAAACCTTTCAAATTTGAAAATTATTTTCAAAATACCAAACCCTGACCCATCAGCCCAAATACTTAATTAAAAGAATTAAGTGTTGTCTAGTAGGTCTAGAATTGAGAATTAAAACCTAAGACAATTGCATAAATTTGTGGGTCAATGGGTTAGATGGATTAGGTCCATAATTGGGTTAGACCTAAGATTAGCTTAAAGAAATAGACTAAATTAGAGTAATTGGTCAAATCTAATCAAAAGTTGAATTAGATTAGGTCAAGAATACTCTAGACTCAACTCCAGTAGTTGTAGTTGAATGGGTCCATGTCTTTAACTAGACCAAGATGGACTTAATTCATGGCTACGCGGTGGAACCCTATTTAATAAGTTGATCAAATTAAAACTAATGAACCGGTTGGTGTCTAAGGTAAGTTTAGTATTTTGACCAATGATTTTTAAGCGGGAGCTACTCGCAGTGATTCGATCTCTGACGAGTTAATGGCTTATCCCCACCACTGATCTCACTTACCTGGCCAACCTGGTGAATTAGATTTTGATTAGATCACTTGGTGATTAGGGCTCACCCATGTCATTAGGTAAATCAGTTTGACTGATTTAGGTGCTCCTAATGTTAGCTTTAATTAAATCTTTTTTTAATCTGACTTGATGAAGTCAGTGGGAGGATTGAAATTAGCTGGATATTTTCTTCTCATCTATCCTTTAATAAAATTCTCAAAAATTATTAGGTCCCTAAAAATGATTAAGTTATATTGATAACTAAGTCATAGCCTCCCATTAAGTGAGTGATAATGAGTCCATTAGTTTAATAATCATTGGAGGCCCAAAGGTCTGGTGCTTATTGACTAATGGAATTATCATTCATAATATGATAATTTGGTTTGAGTCTTTCTGATGGTGGTCAGGTTGGCCGGCCAAAGTCGGGCCTGATCATTTATTGATCCGATTCACCAAATCAAATCATGTTAATGGTTGGACCTAACCAGATCTTTTCAGTGGAGGCCAAAGCCTACTGATTAGGTTCTGGGGCAAAATCAATTACTAGAAGTTGTTTAATGAAACAACTGGTTATGAACCTACCCATAGATCCACATGGGTTGACCAACCAAAGTTGGGCTCGTGTGTAGTTTGTGTGGATTCTAGTACCCACTAAGGAATTAAAGTAATTCCTCGAATTGGAGGTTAAGGCTACCAGTTCGTAAAAATACTGGGAGAAACTTTAGACTAAAGTCCAAGTCTTTAGTATTTATAATTTATGTACTAATAGAGGTCTGGTTTTTCTTTATGTAGCTATGGCCACTACCCTGTCCCTCCGATCATTATTAGATAATGACAAGCTCATGGGATCTAATTTCGATAGCTGGTATCGAAAATTAAAAATCATCCTTGAGCATGAGCAGATCCTTTATGTAGTAACGGATCCGGCACCTGAGGAGCTAGGCTCGAACGTTAGAGGGATGGTCCGAGACACTTATCAGAAGTGGCTCAACGACCGTACCACTATTTGGTGCATTATGCTGGCAGCAATGAATGATGAGTTCAGCCACAGGTTCGAGAACGCTCAGCCACAGGAGATGCTTCAAATATTGAACGACTCCTTTGGCACGTCTGACGATGTTGAAAGGCACAAAATTAGTTGTGCCATTTTTAATGCTCGAATGAGGGATGGAGCCTCAGTCACTGATCATGTATTGTACATGATCGAAATGATTGAGCGCCTAAGTAAACTGAGCTTTCCCTTGCACGAGCAGCTCGGTAAGGATGCGTTCCTTAATTCATTGCCCAAGTCCTTCCTCCCCTTTCTTACTCATTTTCGGATGACAAAGCCTGCAGTGAACTACCACGGCTTGTTGGGGTTGCTGCAGAACTTTGAGAAGGATCACCAGCTCCATAAGGAGTGGGTGAATATTGTGGGAGGGTCTTCTTCTTGTCGTCGACCCTTTGAGAAAGGGAAGAAGAAGAACAAGAAGAAGAAGAATTAGAAGGTGCAGCTGCATGCTGGGACGTCTGCACAGGATCAGACCAAGAAGTACAAGCCCGACCAGAGCCAGGCGGAGTGCTTCTTTTGCAAGAAGTAGGGGCACTGGAAGAGGAACTGTCCTCTATACATTGCCTCCCTGGATTCGAACAGGCCGAAGAAGAAGCAAGATACTTATATGATAACACCTTGCAACTTTTTCATTTGTGATACTACTACCTGGGTATTGGATACTGGAAGCCCTTATCATATTTGCAATTCGATGCAGGGTCTGCAGGTCAGTAGGAGATTTGATGAAGGCGAGAGATTTCTAAACGTTGGAGATGGAAGCAAAGTTCCAGTTCTAGCATTAGGAATCATGAACCTTGTAATCAATTCTCGAAACATAATTCTGAGTGAATATCACTATTGTCCAAGCTTTTTATTAAATATTATTTCTGTAGGCCTTTTGGCCATGAACGGTTATCAATTTTTAATAAAAAGAAATGTTTGTAATATCATTTTGAATGGTGTTACAATGTTTGTTGGATAACTTAATAATAGAATTTACTTTCTATCACAACTGTTAATGTGGTTCAAACCTCTGGTAAACATCCTAGAATAGATAATGTGTCAGAAGTCTACCTTTGACACTGTAGGCTAGGTCATATCAATAAGAACAGGATAAACAGGTTGGCTCAAGAAAGAATTCTTAAAGTAGGTGATTGTGAATCACTTCCAACCTGTGAGTCCTGTCTTCTTTGTAAAATGACCAAGTCACCTTTTACTGGAAAAGGTGAGCGATCCAGTGAACTCTTGGCTCTGGTACATTCTGATGTATGTGGACCCATGAGCTCAAGTACAAGAGGTGGATATTTCTACTTCATAACCTTCACAGACGACCTATCGAGGTATGGGTATGTCTATTTAATGAAGCATAAGTCGGAGTCATTTGAAATGTTCAAACTATTCTGAAATGAGGTAGAAAAACAAACTGGAAAGTGTATTAAAACTCTTCGATCTGATCGAGGTGAATACATTTTCAATGATTTTCTGACATATCTTGGGGAGAATGGGATTCTCTCTCAGTGGACACCTCCTGAAACACCACAGCATAATGGTGTGTCTGAAAGGAGGAATCGGACCTTGTTGGATATGGTTCGATCCATAATGGAGTTTGCTGGTCTACCGATCTCTCTCTAGGGATATGCGCTCGAATCGACTTGTTACCTTCTAAATAGAGTTCCGAGTAAGTCTGTAACCAAAATGCCATATGAGATATGGATAGGACGTAAGCCAGTACTCTCGCACCTTAGGGTTTGGGGGTGTCCGACTTATGTTAAACATTTAATTACGGACAAGCTTGGACCTAGGTCTGACAGGTGTAATTTTATAGGGTACCCAAAAGAGACCAAAGGGTATTACTTCTACCTAGCTGATGAGCAAAAAGTGTTTGTCAGCCTTAAGGCAATCTTTTTGGAAAAAGAGTTCCTTGGTGAAGGGACTGTTGCCTCTAAGGTCGAACTTGACGAAGTTCGATAGGTGGAAAAATCGACACAAGTTGCTGAACCTGAACCGGATTTGGTTAGATCAGATCCGGAGCCCATTATTCAAGCACCCTTAAGGCGATCTGGTAGAGTACCATGTCAACCGGACAGATACTATAGTTTCTTGATCCGGGATGATGATCCTATCGAGCTTGATGAAAACGATGAGGATCCGATCACCTACATGGATGCAATGCAGAGACCCGACTTTGAGAAATGGCTAGAAGCCATGAAATCCGAAATGGAGTCCATGAAGGTCAACGATGTGTGGACATTGGTTGACCCACCCAAAGGAGTAAACCCATAGGGTGTAAGTGGGTCTTCAAGAGGAAGAGAGGCACAGACGGAAAGGTGGAAACCTATAAAGCCCGTCTGGTTGCCAAGGGATATCGTCAACGTTATGGTATAGACTATGATGAGACATTTTCTCCTGTGGCAATGCTCAAATCCATTTGGATTATGCTTGCGATAGCTGCCCATCTGGACTATGAAATCTGGCAGATGGATGTGAAGACAGCTTTCCTAAATGGAGAGCTGGACGAAGAGGTATATATGATACAACCTGAAAGATTCACATCCACAGATGAGTCTAAGGTGTGCAGACTACAGAGGTCCATTTATGGACTTAAGCAGGCATCCCAGAGTTGGAACATACATTTTGATAGGACGATCAAGACGTATGGCTTCGTTAAGAATGGAGAAGAGCCTTGCATTTATAAGTGGGCTAATGATCCAGTAGTAGTATTTCTTGTATTGTATGTGGATGACATTCTCTTAATGGAGAATGATGTCTCTGCATTACAGGGAATAAAGATTTGATTGTCGTCACAGTTCTCCATAAAGGATCTGGGAGAAGCTTCCTACATCCTAGGGATAAGGATCTATAGGGATAGATCTAAAAGGTTGCTTGGTTTATCACAGTCCACGTACATTGATGCTATGCTGAAGAGGTTCAGCATGGAGAATTCCAAGAAAGGCTATCTTCCAATAGGCCATGAAATTTCTCTTTCGAAGAGGGATTGTCTGACAACACCTCAAGAGAGAGAGCGTATGGGTAAGATTTCATATGCTTCGGTAGTGGGATCTATCATGTACGCCATGACATGTACACGACCAGATGTGGCATACTCACTAGGGATAGTGAGTAGATACTAATCTGATCCAGGGGAGAATCACTGGAAGGTTGTTAAAACCATCCTGAAGTATTTAAGAAATACTAAGGACCAGTGGCTTGTTTATGGTAAATTGGACTTAAGACTTATAGGGTTTACAGAATCTAGTTTCCAGTCTGATCACGATGACAGCAAAAGTGTGTCGGGATTTATTTTTACCCTTAATGGTGAGGCTATCTGCTGAAAAAATTCCAAGCAGCACACAGTGGCTGATTTAGTTTGTGAGGCGGAGTATGTCGCTGCATCAGATGCTGCCAAAGAAGCGGTGTGGCTGAGAAAATTTATCACCGAGCTCAGAGTAGCACCATCCCTTGTTGGTCCCTACTGTGACAGCTCTGGAGCCATTGCTCAGGCAAAGGAACCAAAGGCATACCAGCGGACGAAGCATATTCTGCGCCGCTACCATCTCATCCGAAAAATTATGGATTGAGGTGACGTCGATCTTCAGAAGATCGACGGGAAGGAGAACCCGGCTGACCCATTCACTAAAGCCATTGCAGTGAAGGAGTTCGACAACTACAAGTCGAAGATGGGTATTAGATACTGCACCGATTGACTTTAGGCCAAGTGGGAGATTGTTGGGAATAGTGTCCCAAAGCCAATCGTCAGCTTGTTGACGGTTGTGCTCATTTTTGTATTTGTACATGAATTATGAATTAATAAAAAATTATTTTGGTATTTTTTCATCACAAAATGTTTCATCTTCTAATGAACTCCTATGTTGCGGTGAAGTCCTTAGGACTATTTAGACTCGATAAAGGAGGATTTATCGTTTAGTCTTTAAATCTGTTCGCGATCAAATGATACGTTGTTACCAAGGATGATAACGTTTATCAAGCATAGGTCGTTGTGTGCCATATAGGTTGGTTATCCTCTTAACCAATGAGTGTGGAGACACTGGTATGGCATACAGGTGAGATGTAAGGGTACATCTGCACTGAACATGACTGATTCTGGAGCTATTTCTGCTGTCAAGATTTGCTCTGATGGAATATGGGTATAAATATCCCTCTGACCTGAGACCGCCACAGTGATTTGCAAGCAACTCACTACACTTAGGCACTGGACTGCCTGAATTTCTAATTCAGTGACGAAAGGCTGCTGGGTGTAGTCAAATACTTGACTTATCGGTGCGTGTGTCAAGATGAGATTGACCACTCCAGTTTAGGAGCTGTGTACAGTCGTGTTTCAATTTAGCAAAACTTTGACCAGGGTAGTCCTTGTGAGGAGTCACAGGACTGTTTGAGTTGAGCACGATTCGGATGATCTGATCAGGGTTGACAGTTTAACCCTGAGTCATCCTAAACACAGGGGTCAAAAGGATGAATTATACAGTAACCATATTCATGTAGGTTCTAAGTGTTGCGATTGTGACTTTTCGACCTATCCAGACATCGAGTACCATTGCTAGATGGTCACTTCGATTAGTACAGAAATTGGTTCCTGTGCTACCGGCTTAGGTTCGAACCTGCGGGGTCACACACATTAGAGGTTCCTATCTGATCTGATGGCTGGTATAGAATCCTACATGTTTGGGACTCAGTGATCGAGAATCAGGATTCTCTGATCACGAGTTCCACACATTATGGGTACCGGGGTCAAGAGTCCCACTGGTTGGGACTTTTCGATCAGGGTTACATATCGATGAATTCTGATGTCCGATTGCCCATCGGATTTGGACTCAATATTTATAAGAGGTTTAATTAGTGATTTGATCATTAATTAACTCAATTTGATTGAGTAATTATTTTTGGATCAAGTCCAATTGAATTGGATTCAGTTGGGTTTGACCCGATTAGGTTAAGATTGACCTAATCGTCGAGATGGTTTGGTCCCTGATTTGATCAGGGGTTGGGCTTAGTCAATTTCTGATTTGATTAGAATTTTGTTGAGCCTAATTAAGCCTAATTAAGTTGGATTTAAATTAGTCTAATTGGACCTAACTAATTTGGTTCAATTAGGTTGGTTTAAATAATGAAACCACCTTGACCCAATCTCCATGCGCCACCTCACTTCCATTGCACCCATTTGAATTCATGAGAAGGAACTTCTCATGAATTTTTTTCTCATGCCAAGCCCTCTCCATGCCCTATTTTAATATGCTAAATGAATGGATAAGGATGATTGGTTGGTCATTCAAATTCAAAATAAAGTTTGAATTTGAATGGGCAATCAATCTTTGCACCTTATCCCTTTTTTTACGCCCCATTTATTACATGAGAAAAGGTTTCTCATGAAATCAGTCAATGCATAATTTAAGCCATGCCTCATGCCTTTAGTGGATAAGAGATGAGTTGGTGTCCATTTGAATTCAAAATTTGATTTGAATTTAAATGTGCAATTACTCATCTTTATCCATTCTTTTGGATAAGACTTTTGACGTTGTTATAAAAGGAGGAAAAAAGTGGGGCGTGTAAGAAGAAGAAGATTTTTGGAGAAAAATTTTGGGGCATGAGAAGTCTTGTGCGTAAGAAAGAAGTCCATATCCTTCCAAGAGAAAAAGAAAGAAAAGAAAGAAAAGTGGGTGCAAGGTTTCTGGTGAGTTCCCTAGAGTTTTAGCCTGGGGTTCGGGAAGTGAGAAAGTGAGCTACGAGTATCGTGAGCCCATAAAATCTCAAGAAGATCTTCAACATCCTCTCAAGCATGTCTGTTGATGATCTGGAGTATTCAAAGAATCGACAGACATCGATCGAAGGAGTTCGATCAGCATCAGTCGTCAAAAGGGCTCTACAACGAGCTAGCACTCGTGAGGAGTCGATCAGATCAGGAGCTTCGTGTGGATGATCTACAGAGGCTAAATATGCTGTGTGGCTGCATCGTGATGATCAGACTCTCCCGACGGTGATCAGATTGTGGCGATCTACTATCCGCACAAAGGTATTGTGTTCTGAACACATTACAATAAAGTATTTATTGTTCAAATTTGAATTTTAAATTTAAATACCTGCATGCTATTTATCATATTTAGATCCTAGTGTAGGATAAATTCATGTTAATTAATTAGATTAATTAATATTTTTTCACTGTAAAATCATGATTTTGAAAAAGTTTTAAAATTACCATTTTACCCCTGCACTGAATTTCCCCACAGAGACGTTCTCTCCTGTGGCAATACTCAAGTCCATCTGAATTATGTTTGCTATCACTGCACACCTAGATTATGAGATCTAGTAGATGGATATCGAAACCACTTTCCTTAATGGAGAGCTAGAAGAAGAGGTGTATATGATACAACCTGAAGGGTTCACATCCACAGATGAGTCGAAAGTGTGCAAGTTGAAAATATCTATTTATAGACTTAAGCAGACATCTAGGAGTTGAAATATATATTTTGATAAGGTGATCAAAATGTATGGCTTCGTTAGAAACGGAGAAGAATCTTACATCTATAAGTGGGCTTCTGATTCTGTAGTCATCTTCTTTGTGCTGTATGTGGATGACATATTGTTATTAAGAAATGACATCCTGACTTTGCAGAGTGTGAAGCTATGGTTATCATCACAGTTCTCCATGAAAGACTTGGGAGAAGTATCCTACATCCTAGGGATGAAGATCCATAGGGACAGATCTAGAAGGTTGTTTGGATTGTCTCAAACCATGTACATCGACATCCTGTTGAAGCGGTTCAATATGGATAATTTTAAGAAAGGCTATCTTCTGATGGGTTATAGAATTACTCTTTTCAAGAAGGATTGTCCGACAACTCCTGAGAAGAAAGAGCGCATGAGTAGAATACCATATACTTCGACAGTGGAATCTATCATATATGCTATGATAGGTATGAGGTTGGATGTGGTCTATTCACTAAGGATAATGAGTAGGTACCAGTCTGATCCGAATGAGAAGTATTGGAAGATTGAGAAAGTAATTCTTAAGTATTTGAGAAATACTAAAGATCAATGGCTTATCTATGGAGATACTGATCTGAAACTTATGGGATATACTGATTTTAATTTTCAATCAGATTGTGATGACAGTAGAAGCATGTCGAGCTACGTATTTACTCTGAATGGAGGAGTTCTTTGCTAGAAGAGTTTCAAGAAAGATACTATCACTGATTTTGTATGCGAAGCGGAATACATTGCTGCATCGGATGCTGCAAAGGAAGTGGTGTGGTTGCGAAAGTTCATCAGTAAGCTGGGAGTTACACCTTCCATTGATGGCTCTGTATTGCTGTATTGTGACAGCTCCAGTGCCATAGCTCAGGCGAAAGAACCCAAGTCGCACCATCGTACCAAACATGTTCTGTGCCGCTAACACCTGATGCGAGAGATCATGAACCGTGGTGACATCAAACTTTAGAAGATCGACAAAAATGAGAACCTAGTCGACCCCTTCACTAAAGCTCTCGGGATCAAAGAGTTTGATGACTTCAAATGGAAGATGGGTATAAGATATTGTCCCGATTGGCTTTAGTCCAAATGAGAGTTGTTGAAAATTGTGTCCTAAAATCAATCATGTGATGATTGACTTCATCTTTGTATATGAATTATTGATTATTGAATAAAAGTTATTCTGATATTTTTCATCACAAAGTTATATCTTTCTTGAACTCTTGTGTTGTGATGAAGTCCTTAGAACTATGCTAGTGTACAATAAAGAGAGGATTTATCGTATAGTTCTTAAACATGTTCGCGATCAAATGATACGTCATTACAGGATGATGACGTTTATCGAGTAGAGATCATTGTGTGTTATATGGATTGGTTGTCCTCTTAACCAAAGAATGTGGTGATACTGATATGGCATACAGATGAGATATAGGGGTACATCATCACTGAACAAGTGACTCACTTGCTGAGTGCTCTACTGTCAAGAGCTGCTCGTGAAACACATGGGTATAAGTATCTTTTAGACCTGAGATCATCATAGTGACATACAAATAACTCACTGTGCTTTGGAGCCAGACTATCTAGATTTCTAATGTAGTGACGGAAGGCTACTGGGTACAGTCAAGTACTTGCGAATTCTGTGTGTGGATCAAGATGGGATTGACCTCTCTGAATTATTGGAGTTGATGTATTGCTGTATTTCAATTTAGCAAAGTCTTGGCCAGGGTAATCCATGAGATGGATTTGAAAGGTTGAAATATAATGCGGATAAAGCAATCTCGATTGATAGTTAACCTGAGACCATCTTAGAGCATACAGGGTCAAAAAGATGAATTATGCGGTAACTATATATATGAGTTCTGAAATATTCTTTTACGATAATTTGATCTATCTGGATATCGAAAACCATTATTAGATGGTATCTTGATTAGTACAAAAATTGGTTCCTGTGCTACCAGCTTAGTGTTTGAACCTATGGAGTCACGCACACAAGTCAGACAAAGTAGGAAGGAATTGACCTATGTTTATATGTCCAACTTGAAAATACTTGACTTGATTGAATATATAAGCTAACTTGATTAAGAATTAAGTTATGGGTCAAACGAGATTGAAGAGTTGACTATGTTTACCTAGCACTACACATGAGGTTCCGATTCGATCCTAGGGATGAACAGTTTCTGATCTATAATCCATGGAGCATATGAAAGATTGAATTTAAGTGATGATTAATTTCAGATTAGATCTGAATTAATTAGTCTTAATTGGGTCTAAAATTTAAATATACTTAGTATAAAAGTCCTAAAGAGTTTGAGATTGACAGCCTTTCAAAATTATTTCAAACTAGCTTCGAATTGGATTCAAATCGGATCCGTTTTGATGAGATATGAATATTCTCACTTGCACTGAGATTTTTCTCTCATAGAGGATGACCAACATCTGATTTGATGTTGGTTTGAGGTGTCCTAAGTGGGTGTGGGAGTGGGTGCAAGGTGGACATCATAAGTGATGGCAATTCTATCTCATGTAGGAATCCTTCTTTCATAAGTATTGGACTGATTCAAATCAGATTTGAGTTAGGAGTTCTACTCTCATTGGATCATGAGAATCATATATAAATAGAGAGGATCTCTACCTATGAATGCATAGAAAATAAATCAGATTGAGAGAAGAGAGAAAGAGAGAGAGGTGTGTGAAGAGAGAGGTCCTTCATCTTCTCCTACATCTCTCCATTTGTTGCCGCCTTCTCTCCTTGGATGTGGATTCTTCTTGAGTGTCCCATCTGTTGGTGTGAGGTGTCACACCAGCACATCTCCTCCCTCTTTTGGTTGGCTTTCGAAGTAATTGGATTGGAGTTCATCCTGCTTTTTTATGATGTCTGGCATGCATGCGAAGTAGAGGGTCTGCACATCCAGGCCTCCATAAAAGTTTATATCAGATAATTTGAGATTTGATCTCTGGTTTCACTGCAAATTAGGTAAGGATTTGATCCTTAATCATGTAGATGAATAAAAAAAATTTTAGATGCAATCTAAGCTTTTCGAGGAGAAACAGTTTCTTTCCCTTCAATATCTAACTTGCTCATAATTAAAACTAATCTAACGATTTTTTCTTCTTCTAGTTGGGTTCTAGATTTTGATTCAAGTGCTCATTTGTGTACTTCTATGTAGGATCTTAAAGAAGTTAAAGAGCTAAGAAAAGGTGAGATCACTTTTCCGGTCGGCAATGGTGTAAGAATTGCTGTTGTGGCTGTCGGAACCTACCCTTTGCGATTATCATTAGAAACTAGTTTAATTTTAAAAGACTGCTATTATGTATCTATAACTAGTAAAAATTTAATTTTTATATCTATGCTGGCATAGGATAACTATAATTTTTATTTCAATAAAGATATGTGTGCAATTTATTTTGAAAATAAGGTTGTTGTATGTGCTTTCTTGATTAACGATCTTTATCATTTGCATATAGATGCGAGTGTTCATATTAACAAGCAAACTATGAATGCCATAGGGTTTAAAAGACTTAAAGATAGGATTAGCCAAAAATATCTGTTGCACCTTAGGCAAGGCCATATAGGAGAAGACAGACTCAATAAACTGGAGAAAGATAGTTTTCTCAGGCCATTGACTTCTGAGTCTTATTTGGTTTGTGAATCCTATCTTCAAGAAAAAATGGCTAAGCTACCCTTTACGGGATAAAAAAAAGGTCACTAAGATATTAGTCTCGGTACACACTGACATGTGTGGTCCATTTAATGTACAAGCCAGGGGTGGCTATGTCTACTTTATAACTATTTTCGATGATTATTCACAGTATGATTTTGTGTATTTGATGTATCATAAGTTTGAAGCTTTTGAAAAGTTTATAGAGTTCAGATATGAAGTAAAAAAATAGATCAAAAAACCCATAAAGGTTCTTCGATCAGATCGAGGAGGAGAATACCTTAGTAGAGAATTTTAAGCCTATCTCAAGGATAATGGCATAGTCTCATAATGGACACCTTTAGAGACATCTCAGCTCAACAAGATATCTGAAAGAAGAAATTGGACCCTATTAGATATGGTTCAGTCTATGATGAGCTTTATAGATCTTCTTCTTTTTTTTTTGGGAACATATATTACTTTCTACAATTCATCTTTTGAATCAATTTTTTTCTAAATCCGTTCCTACCACACCATACGAGTTATGATTGTGGGAATTTCAGTGCAAGGATAAAATGATAATTTTAATTTTTTTTTTAAATTATAATTTTACAGTGGAAATTATTAATTAATCTAATTAATTAACATGTATTAACCCTACACAAGAATCTAAATATGATATATATAGCATGCATTTAAATTTAAAATTTTGAATTCTACAGTAAACGTTTAACTGTTATGTGTTCAGAACACATTATCTTCATGCAGGTAGTCAATCACCATAGTCTGATCACCATCGAGAAGGTTTGATCGTCGTAATGTAGCCACACAGTATGTCTGGCCTTTATGGATCGTCCAGTCAAAGCTTCCGATCTGATCGGCTCCTTATGAATGCTAGTTCGTTGCAGAACCCTTTCGACGGTCGATGCTGATCGAACTCATTCGATCGATGTTTGTCGACTCCTCAGACACTCTGGATCATCAGCAAAGGTACTTGAGAGGTTGATGAAGTTCTCCCTGAAGTCTGGTGGGCTCACGACACTCGTAGCTCACCTTCTCACTTCTCAAACCCTAGGCAAAAACCCTAGGGTACTCATAGAAGACCTTGCACCCTTTCTCTCTTCTTTTCTTTTTTCACGTAGAAGGCCTTTCGCACGCCACCCTTTCTCTCTAAGAAAGTCGTGTGCATGCCTCACCTTCTCTTCCCTTTTTAAAACAGTGCAAGACCGCATCTTTACCGCATCTTCACCGCGTGAGAGGATAAAGCTTGGTGGTTGCTCACTTGAATTCAAATCGAATTTGAATTCAAATGCTAACCAACCTATCCTTATCCACTCAAGGCGAGAGAAGAGAGGGGCGTGGGATCTTTGTGCGTGAAGAGTCTACATGAGAAACATTTTCTCATGTAGAGCAAGGGGCGCACAAATAGATAAGGTGGCGCATGGGTTAGTTGCCCATTCAAATTCAAACATCATTTGAATTTGAATGGCCAACCAACCAATCTTTATCCACCCAAATGGTGCATAAGGGAGGGGCGTGGGAAGGATTCTGCATGGGAGAAAATTTACGAGAACTTGTTTCTCATGAATTCAAATAGGTGCAGGTGAGGTGAGGTGGCGTAGGGAGATAAGTCAAAGATGGTTTCAAACCTAATTGAACCAACCTTATTAAAATAGGTTAAGCACAATTAGACTAAATTAAATCCAACATAATTAGGCTTAATTAGACTCAATAAAATCCTAATCAAATCAGAAATTGACTAAGCCCAACCCTTGATCAGATCAGGGACCAAACCACCTGGCGATTAGGCCAACTCTTAACCTAATTGGGTCAAACCCAACTGAATCTAATTCAATTGGACTTGATCCAAAAATAATTACTCAATCAAATTGAGTTAATTAGTGATAAAATAACTAATTAAACCTCTCATAAATACTGAATCTAAATCTGATGGACAATCGGGCATCAAAGTCCATCAATATAAAATATTGATCGAAGAGTCCCAAACCAGTGGGACTCTTGACCCCGGTACCCAAAATGTGTGAAACTCATGATTAGAGAATCCTGATTCTCGATCACAGAGTCCCAGACATATAGGACTCAGAGTTTTCAAGCATTAGGACTCTTGGTTGAAGAGTCCCAGTCCAGTGGGACTCTTCACCAGCCATCAGATCAGAGAGGAACCTCTAATGTGTGTGACCCCGTAGGTTCGAACCTAAGCCGATAGCACAGGAACCAATTCTTGTACTAATCGAAGTGACCATCTAGCAATGGTACCCGATATCCAGATAGGTCGAATAGTCACAATCACAACACTCAGAACCTACGCGAATATGGTTACTGTATAATTCATCCCTTTTGACCCCTGTGTATAGGATGACTCAGGGTTAAACTGTCAACTCTGATTAGATCATCCGAATTGTGTTAAACTCAAACAGTCTTGTGACTCCTCACTAGGACTACCCTGATCAAGATTTTGTTAAATTGAAACATGACTATACACAGCTCCTGAACTGGAGTGGTCAATCCCATCTTGACACATGCACCGACAAGTCAAGTACTTGACTACACCCAGCAGCCTTCTGTCATTGAATTAGAAATTCAGATAGTCCAGTGTCTAAGTGCAGTGAGTTGCTTGCAAGTCACTGTGGCAATCTCAAGTCTAAATAGTCCTAAGGACTTCACCACAACACAGGAGTTCATTAGAAGATGAAACAATTTGTGATGAAAAATTTCAAAATAACTTTTATTAATTTATAATTCATATACTAATACAAGAAAGAGTACAACCATCAACAGGCAGACGATTGGCTTTGGGATACTATTCCCAACAATCTCCCACTTGGCCTAAAGCCAATCGGTGTAGTATCTAATACCCATCTTCGACTTGAAGTCATCGAACACCTTCACCGTAATGGCTTTAGTGAATGGGTAGGCCAGGTTCTCCTTCCCATCGATCTTCTGAAAGTCGACGTCACCTCTATCCATGATTTCTCGGATAAGATGGTAGCGGCGTAGAATATGTTTCGTCCGCTGGTGTGCCTTCGGTTCCTTCGCCTGAGCAATGGCTCCAGAGTTGTCATAATATAGCAGAACTGGACCAACAAGGGAGGGTGCTACTCCGAGCTTGGTGATGAATTTTCTCAGCCACACCGCTTCTTTGGCAGCATCTGATGCAGCGACATACTCTGCCTCGCAAACTAAATCAGCCACAGTGTGCTATTTGAAACTCTTCCAGCAGACAGCCCCACCATTAAGGATAAAAATAAATCCCGACACACTCTTGCTGTCATCGTGATCAGACTGAAAATTGGAGTCTGTAAACCCTATAAGTCTCAAGTCTGATTCACCATAATCAAGCCACTGGTCCTTAGTATTTCTTAAATACTTCAGGATGGTTTTAACAACCTTCCAGTGATTTTCTCCTGGATCAGATTGGTATCTACTCACTACCCCTAGTGAGTATGCCAAATCTGGTCGTGTACATGTTATGGCGTACATGACAGATTCCACTGTCGAAGCATATAGAATTCTACCCATACGCTCTCTCTCTTGAGGTGTTGTCGGACAATCCCTCTTTGAAAGAGAAATTCCATGGCCTATAGATAGATAGCCTTTCTTGAAATTCTCCATGCTGAACCTTTTTAGCATAGTGTCAATGTACGTGGACTGGGATAAGCCAAGCAACCTTTTAGATCTATCCCTATAGATCCTCATCCCTAGGATGTAGGAAGCTTCTCCCAGATCCTTCATGGAGAACTGTGACGACAGTCAAATCTTTATTTCCTGTAATGCAGGGACATCATTTTCGATTAAGAGAATGTCATCCACATACAATACAAGAAATACCACTACTGAACCATTAGCCCACTTATAAATGCAGGGTTCTTCTCCATTCTTAATGAAGCCAAACATCTTAATCGTCCTATCAAAATGTATGTTCCAACTCCGGGATGCCTGCTTAAGTCCATAAATTGACCTCTGTAGCCTGCACACCTTAGACTCATCTATGGATGTGAATCCTTCAGGTTGTATCATATACACCTCTTCATCTAGCTCTCCATTTAGGAAAGCTGTCTTCACATCCATCTGCCAGATTTCATAGTCCAGATGGGCAGCTATCGCAAGCATAATCCGAATGGATTTGAGCATTGCCACAGGAGAAAATGTCTCGTCATAGTCTATACCATAATGTTGACGATATCCCTTGGCAATCAGACGGGCTTTATAGGTCTCCACCTTTCCATCTGCACCCCTCTTCCTTTTGAAGACCCCCTTACACCCTATGGGTTTTACTCCTTCGGGTGGGATAAATAATGTCCACACATCATTGACCTTCATGGACTCCATTTCGGATTTCATGACCTCTAGCCATTTCTCAGAGTCAGGTCTCTGCATTGCATCCATGTAGGTGATCAGATCCTCATCATTTTTATCAAGTTCGACAGGATCGCCATCCTGGACCAAGAAACCATAGTGTCTGTCCGGTTGGCGTGGTACTCTACCAGATCCCCTTAAGGGTGCAGGAACAATGAGCTCCGAATTTGATTTAACCAAATCCGATTCAGGTTCAGCAATTTGTGTCGATTTTTCCACCTGTCGAACTTCCTCAAGTTCGACCTTAGAGGCAACAGTCCCTTCACCAAGAAATTTTTTTTCCAAAAAGATTGCCTTAAGACTGACAAACACCTTTTGCTCATCAGCTAGGTAAAAATAATACCCTTTGATCTCTTTTAGGTATCCTATGAAATAACACTTGTCAGACCTAGGTCCGAGCTTATCCGTAATTAAACATTTAACATAAGTCGAACACCCCCAAACCCTAAGGTGCGAGAGTACTGGCTTACCTCCTATCCATATCTCATATGGCATTTTGGTTACAGACTTATTCGGAACCCTATTTAGAAGGTAACAAGTCGATTCGAGTGTATATCCCCAGAAGGAGATCGGCAGACCAGCAAACCCAATCATGGATCGAACCATGTCCAACAAGGTCCGAATCTTCTTTTCAGACACACCATTATGCTGTGGTGTTTCAAGAGGAGTCCACTGAGAGAGAATCCCATTCTCCCCAAGATATGTCAGAAACTCATTGGAAAGATATTCACCTCCTCGATTAGATCAAAAATATTTAATACACTTCCCAGTTTATTTTTCTACCTCATTTCGAAATAGTTTGAACATTTCAAACAACTCCGACTTATGCTTCATTAAGTAGACATATCCATACCTCGATAGGTCGTCTGTGAAGGTTATGAAGTAGAAATATCCACCTCTTGCACTTGAGCTCATGGGTCCACATACATCAGAATATATCAGACCCAAGAGTTCATTGGCTCGCTCACCTTTTTCAGTAAAAGGTGATTTGGTCATCTTCCCAAGAAGACAGGACTCACAGGTTGAAAGTGATTTACAATCACCAACTTCAAGAATTTCTTCTTGAGCCAGCCTGTTTATCCTGTTCTTATTGATATGACCTAGCCTACAGTGCCAAAGGTAGACTTCTGACATATTATCCATTCTAGGACATTTATCGGAGGTTTGAACCATATTAACAGGCTGTGATAGTAAGTAAATTCTATTATTTAGTTATCCAACAAACATTGTAACACCATTCAAAATGATATTGCAAACGTTTCCTTTTATTAAAAAATTCATAACTGTACATGGTCAAAAGGCCTACAGAAATAATATTTAATAAAAAACTTGGACAATAGTGACATTTACTCAGAATTACATTACGAGAGTTAATTACAAGGTTCATGAATCCTAAAGCTAGAACTGGAACTTTGCTTCCATCTCCAACGTTCAGGAACCTCTCGCCTTCATCAAATCTCCTACTGACCTGCAGACCCTGTATCGAATTACAGATATGATAAGAGCTTCCGGTATCCAATACCCAAGCAGTAGTATCACAAATGAAAAAGTTGCAAGGTGTTATCATATAATTACCTTGCTTCTTCTTCGGCCTGGTCGGGTCCAGGGAGGCAATATATAGAGGATAGTTCCTCTTCCAGTGCCCCTGCTTCTTGCAAATGAAGCACTCCACCTAGCTCAAGTCGGGCTTGCACTTCTTGGTCTGACCCTGTGCAGACGTCCCAGCATGCGGCCGCACCTTCTTATTCTTCTTCTTCTTGTTCTTCTTCTCTTTCTTAAAGGGTCGACGACCAGAAGAAGACCCTCCCACAATATTCACCGACTCCTTATGGAGCTGGTGGTCCTTCTCAAAGTTCTGCAGCAACCTCAACAAGCCGTGGTAGTTCACTGCAGGCTTTGTCATCCGAAAATGAGTGAGGAAGGAGAGGAAGGACTTGGGCAAAGAATTAAGGATCGCATCCTTATCGAGCTGCTCGTGCAAGAGAAAGCCCAGTTTACTTAGGTGCTCAATCATTTCGATCATGTACAGTACATGATCGATGACTGAGACCCCATCCCTCATCCGAGCATTGAAAATGGCACAACTAGTTTTGTGCCTTTCATCGTCGTCGGGCATGCCAAAGGAGTCGTTCAACATTTGAAGCATCTCCTGCGGCTGGGTATTC
Organism: Elaeis guineensis; assembly: GCF_000442705.2. Lineage (NCBI taxonomy): Eukaryota > Viridiplantae > Streptophyta > Magnoliopsida > Arecales > Arecaceae > Elaeis > Elaeis guineensis. The sequence continues at coordinate 116,310,010 of NC_026000.2, read as the reverse complement.
TCGAACATACGGCTGAACTCATCATTCATTGCCGCCAGCATTATGCACTGAACGGTGGTGCGATCGTTGAGCCACTTTTGGTAAGTATCTCGGACCGTCCCTCTAGCATTCGGGGTTGGCTCCTCAGGTGCCGGATCCGTTACTACATGAAAGATCTACTCATGCTCAAGGATGATTTTTAATTTTTGATACTAGCTATCAAAATTAGGTCCCATGAGTTTGTCATTATCTAATAATGACCGGAGCAACAGGGTAGTGGCCATAGCTACATAAAGGAAAACCAGACCTTTATTAGTACATAAATTATTAATACTAAAGACTTGGACTTTAGTCTAAAGTTTCTCTCAGTATTTTTATGAACTGGTAGCCTCAACCTCCAATTTGAAAAATTACTTTAATTCTTTAGTGGGTACTAGAATCCACGCAGACCACACACAAGCCCAACTTTGGTTGGTCAACCTATGTGCATCTATGGGTAGGTTCATAACCAGTTGTTTCTCTAAACAACTTCTAGTAATTAATTTTGCCCCAGAACTTAATCAGTAGGCTTTGGCCTCCACTGAAAAGATCTGGTTAGGTCCAACCATTAACATGACTTGATTTGGTGAATCGGACCAATAAATGATCAGGTCCGACTTTGGCCGGCCAACCTGACCACCATCAGAAAGACTCAACCAAATTATCATATTATGAATGATAATTCCATTAGTCAATAAGCACCAGACCTTTGGGCCTCCAGTGATTATTAAACTAATGGACTCATTATTACTCACTTAATGGGAGGCTATGACTTAGTTATCACTATAACTTAATCATTTTAGAGACCTAATATTTTTTGAAGATTTTTATTAAAGGATAGAAGAGAAAAAATTAACCAGTCAATTTCAATCCTCCCACTAACTTCACCAAGTCAGATTAAAAAAGATTTAATTAAAGCCGACATTAGGAGCACCTAAATCAGTCACATTGATTTACCTAATGATATGGGTGAGCCCTAATCACCAAGTGATCTAATCAAAACCTAACTCATCAGGTTGGCCAGGTAAGTGAGATCAGTGGAAGGGATATGCCATTAACTCGTCAAAGATCGAATCAATGCGAGTAGCTCTCAATTAAAAACCACTGGTCAAACTGTCGAACTTACCTTAGACACCAACTGGTTCATTAGTTTTAATTTGATCAACTTAGTAAATAGGGTTCAACCGCATAGCCATGAATTAAGTCCATCTTGGTCTAGTTAAAGACATGGACCTATTCAACTACAACTATTGGAGTTGAGTCTAGAGTGTCCTTGACCTAATCTAATTCAACTTTTGATTAGATTTGACCAATTACTCTAATTTAGTCCATTTCTTTAAGCTAACCTTAGGTCTAACCCAATTATAGACCTAATCCATCTAACCCATTGACCCACAAGTTTATACAATTGTCTTAGGTCTTAATTCACAATTCTAGACCAACTAGACAACACTTAATTCTTTTAATTAAGTATTTGGGCTGATGGATCAGGATTTGGTATTTCAAAAATAATTTTTAAATTTGAAAGGTTTTATTTTCTGTTCACCAAATATGTTGACTCATTTCACAAACGGATCAGCACATTTCATAAACAGCAATCCTATTGCTAATTACATAATAGAAAATAACTCAATCAAAATAAATCATAAATATTCCTTTAGATCTAATCTAACACATTCATGATAAATTTTATAATTGAACCTTTACAATTAAGTCCTTTCGCTGCTTCGTCTGTATGGGATATAATCGCTCGGCACCCCTACCGCCATAGGAGAACCCCATCGAATGGGAGGAGAGGGCCTTTAAACCCTACTTTTCTCCTATGACCGGATGACCATGGCAACCAACCCAATTAGACTACTTGCTATTTGGATCAAGTATATCTAAATATATCAATTTTATAATTTAAATTTCAAATTTCAAATTTTGAATTTTAAATTTTGAATTTTAAATTTTGAATTTTAAATTTGAAATTTCAAAAAAATTTCAAATTCTAAATTTCAAATTTTGAATTTCAAATTTTTGAATTTTGAATTTCAAATTTCAAATTTTAAAATTCAAATTTTAAATTTTGACTTTCAAATTATAAATTCAAATTTTAAATTTAAACTTTTAGATTACTACTTAATCTATGCATGTAAATGTATATCATATTTTAAAACCTCGCTCTAATACCATTTGTGGGAATTTCAGTGTAGGGGTAAAATGGTAATTTTAAAACTTTTTCAAAATTATAATTTTACAGTAGAAATTATTAATTAATCTAATTAATTAACATATATTAACCCTACATAAGGATCTAAATATGATATATATAGTAAACATTTAAATTTAAAATTTTAAATTCTACAGTAAATATTTTACTGTTATGTGTTCAGAACACATTACCTTCATGCAGGTAGTCAATCATCGCAGTCTGATCATGGTCGAGAAGCTCTGATCATCGTAATGTAGCCACACAGTATGTCTGACCTCTGCGGATCATCCACACGAAGCTCCCGATCTGATTGGCTCCTTATGAATGCTAGTTCGTCGATAACCCTTTCGACGGTCGATACTGATCGAACTCATTCGATCAGCGTCTGCCGACTTCTCGAATACTCTGGATCGTCAGCAAATGTACTTGAGAGGTTGATGAAGTTGTTTCTGAAGTCTGGTGGGCTCACGATACTCATAGCTCACCTTCTCACTTCCCAAACCCTAGGCAAAAATCCTAGGGTACTCACAGAAGACCCTGCGCCCTTGCTCTCTTCTTTTCTTTTCTCTTCTTTTCTTTTCTTTTCTCATGTAGAAGGCCTTTCTCATGCCACCCTTTCTCTCTAAGAAAGTCATGTGCATGCCCCACCTTCTCTTTCCTTTTTAAAATAGTGCAAGACCGCATCTTTACCACGTCTTCATCACGTGAGAGGATAAAGCTAGGAGGTTGCTCACTTGAATTCAAATCAAATTTGAATTCAAATGCTAACCAACTTATCCTTATCCACTCAAGGTGAGAGAAGAGAGGGGCGTGGGCTCTTTGTGCATGGAGAGTCCACATGAGAAATATTTTCTCGTGTAGAGCAAGGGATGCACAAATAGATAAGGTGGCGCATGGGTTAGTTGCCCATTCAAATTCAAACATCATTTGAATTTGAATGGCCAACCAACCAATCTTTATCCACCCAAATGGTGCATAAGGGAGGGGCGTGGGAAGGCTTCTATGTGGGAGAAAATTCATGAGAACTTGTTTCTCATGAATTCAAATAGGCGCAGGTGAGGTGAGGTGGCGCAGGGAGATAAGTCAAAGGTGGTTTCAAACCTAATTGAACCAACCTTATTAAAATAGGTTAGGCACAATTAGACTAAATTAAACCCAACATAATTAAGCTTAATTAGGCTCAATAAAATTTTAATCAAATCAAAAATTGACTAAGCCCAACCCTTGATCAGATCAGGGACCAAACCACCTTGGCGATTAGGTCAACTCTTAACCTAATTGAGTCAAACCCAACTGAATCTAATTCAATTAGACTTGATCTAAAAATAATTACTCAATCAAATTGAGTTAATTAGTGATCAAATTACTAATTAAATCTTCAATAAATACTGAGTCCAAATTCGATTGACAATCGGGCATCAAAGTCCATCGATATGAAACCTTGATCGAAGAGTCCCAAACCAGTGGGACTCTTGACCTCGGTACCCAAAATGTGTGGAACTCATGATCAGAGAATCCTAATTCTCGATCACAGAGTCTCAGATATGTAGGATTCAGAGTCCTCAAGCATTAAGACTCTTGGTTGAAGAGTCCCAGTCTAGTGGGACTCTTCACCAGCCATCAAATTAGATAGGAACCTCTAATGTGTATGACCCCGCAGGTTTGAACCTAAGCCGGTAGTACAGGAATCAATTTTTGTACTAATCAAAGTGACCATCTAGCAATGGTGTCCGATGTCCGGATAGGTCGAATAGTCGCAATCGCAACACTCAGAATCTACGCGAATATGGTTACTGTATAATTCATCCCTTTTGACCTCTGTGTATAGGATGACTCAGGGTTAAACTATCAATCCTGATTAGATTATTCGAATCGTGCTCAACTCAAACAGTCCTGTGACTTCTCACTAGGACTATCCTGGCCAAGATTTTGCTAAATTGAAATATGACTGTACATAGCTCCTGAACTGGAGTGGTCAATCCCATCTTGACACACGTACCGATAAGTCAAGTACTTGACTACACCCAACAGCCTTCTATCACTGAATTAGAAATTTAAGTAGTCCAGTGCCTAAGTGTAGTGAGTTGCTTGCAAGTCAATATGGCAGTCTCAGGTCGGAGGGACAATTATACCCATATCCCATCGAAGCAAATCTTGACAGCAGAAAAAGCTCCAGAGTCGGTCATGTTCAGTGCAGATGTACCCTTACATCTCACCTGTATGCCATACCAGTATTACCACACTCCTTGGTTAAGAGGACAACCAACCCATATGGCACACAATGACCTATGCTTGATAAACATTGTTATCCTTGGTAACAACGTATCATTTGATTGCGAACAGATTTAAGGACTAAACAATAAATCCTCTTTTGTCGAGTCTAAATAGTCCTCAGGACTTCACCACAACACAGGAGTTCATTAGAAGATCAAACAATTTATGATAAAAAATATTAAAATAATTTTTATTAATTTATAATTCATGTACTAATACAAGAAAGAGCACAACCGTCAATAGGCTGACGATTGGCTTTGGGACACTATTTTCAATAATCTCCCACTTGGCCTAAAACCAATCGATGCAGTATCTAATACCCATCTTCGACTTGAAGTTGTCGAACTCCTTCACTGCAATGGCTTTAGTGAATGGATCGGTCAGGTTCTCCTTCCCATCGATCTTCTGAAGGTCGACGTCACCTCTATCCACAATTTTTCGAATAAGATGGTAGCGGCGCAGAATATGTTTCGTCCGCTAGTGTGCCTTCAGTTTCTTCGCCTGAGTAATGGCTCCAGAGCTGTCATAATAGAACAGAACTGGACCAACAAGGAAGGGTGCTACTCCGAGCTCAGTGATGAATTTTCTTAGCCACACTGCTTCTTTGGCAGCACCTGATGCAGCGACATACTCTGCCTCACAAACTGAATCAGCCACAGTGTGCTGCTTAGAACTCTTCCAGCAGACAGCTCCACCATTAAGGGTAAAAATAAATCCCGACACACTCTTGCTGTCATCGTGATCAGACTGAAAACTGGAGTCTGTAAACCCTATAAGTCTCAAGTCTGATTCACCATAATCAATCCATTGATCCTTAGTATTTTTTAAATACTTCAGGATGGTTTTAACAACCTTCCAGTGATTCTTCCCTGGATCAGATTGGTATCTACTCACTACCCCTAGTGAGTATGCCACATCTGGTCGTGTACATGTCATGGCGTACATGATAGATTCCACTGTCGAAGCATATAAAATTCTACCCATACGCTCTCTCTCTTGAGGTGTTGTCGAACAATCCCTCTTCAAGAGAGAAATTCCATGGTCTATCGGTAGATAGCCTTTCTTGAAATTCTCCATGCTAAACCTTTTCAGCATAGTATCAATGTACGTGGACTGGGATAAGCCTAGCAACCTTTTAGATCTATCTCTATAGATCCTCATCCCTAGGATGTAGGAAGCTTCTCCCAAATCCTTCATGGAGAACTGTGACGACAGCCAAATCTTTATTCCCTGTAATGCAGGGACATCATTCTCAATTAAGAGAATATCATCCACATACAATACAAGAAATATCACTACTTGTCCATTAGCCCACTTATAAATATAGGGCTCTTCTCCGTTCTTAACGAAGCCATACATCTTGATCATCCTATTAAAACGTATGTTCCAACTCCGAGATGCCTGCTTAAGTCCATAAATGAACCTCTGTAGCCTGCACACCTTAGACTCATCTGTGGATGTGAACCCTTCAGGTTGTATCATATACACCTCTTCATCCAGCTCTCCATTTAGGAAAGCTGTCTTCACATCCATCTGCCAGATTTCATAATCCAGATGGGCAGCTATCGCAAGCATAATCCGAATGGATTTGAGCATTGCCACAGGAGAAAACGTCTCGTCATAGTCTATACCATAACGTTGACGATATCCCTTGGCAACTAGATGGACTTTATAGGTCTCCACCTTTCCATCTGTGCCCCTCTTCTTTTTGAAGACCTACTTATACCCTATGGGTTTTACTCCTTCGAGTGGGTCAACCAATGTCCACACAACATTAACCTTCATGGACTCCATTTTGGATTTTATGGTCTCTAACCATTTCTCAGAGTCAGGTTTCTGCATTGCATCCATGTAGGTGATCGGATCCTCATCATTTTCATCAAGTGCGACAAGATCACTGTTCCGAACCAAGAAACTATAGTATCTGTCCGGTTGATGTGGTACTCTACCAGATCGCCTTAAGGGTGTAGGAACAATGGGCTCCGGATCTGATCTAACCAAATCCGGTTCAGGTTCAGCAACTTGTGTCAATTTTTTCACCTGCCAAACTTCCTCAAGTTCGACCTTAGAGGCAACAGTCCCTTCACCAAGGAACTCTTTTTTCAAAAAGATTGCCTTAGGGCTGACAAACACCTTTTGCTCATCAGTTAGGTAGAAATAATATCCTTTGGTCTCTTTTGGGTACCCTATGAAATAAAACTTGTCAGACCTAGGTCCAAGCTTGTCCGTAATTAAATGTTTAACATAAGTCGGACACCCCCAAATCCTAAGGTGCGAGAGTACTGGCTTACGTCCTATCCATATCTCATATGTCATTTTGGTTACAGGCTTATTCGGAACCCTATTTAGAAGGTAACAAGCCGATTCGAGCGCATATCCCCAGAGGAAGATCGGCAGACCAGCAAACCCCATCGTGGATCGAACCATGTCCAACAAGGTTCGATTCCTCCTTTCAGACACATCATTATGCTGTGGTGTTCCAGGAGGAGTCCACTGAGAGAGAATACCATTCTCCCCAAGATATGTCAGAAACTTATTGGAAAGGTATTCACCTCCTCGATCCGATCGAAGAGTTTTAATACACTTCTCAGTTTATTTTTCTACCTCATTTTGGAATAGTTTGAATATTTCAAATGACTCCGACTTATGCTTCATTAAGTAGACATACCCATACCTCGATAGGTCGTCTGTGAAGGTTATGAAGTAGAAATATCCACCTCTTGCACTTGAGCTCATGGGTCCACATACATCAGAATGTATCAGACTGAAGAGTTCACTGGCTCGCTCACCTTTTCCAGTAAAAAGTGATTTGATCATCTTTTCAAGAAGACAGGATTCACAGGTTGAAAGTGATTCACAATCACCAACTTCAAGAATTTCTTCTTGAGCCAACCTGTTTATCCTGTTCTTATTAATATGACCTAGCCTACAGTGCCAAAGGTAGACTTCTGACATATTATCCATTCTAGGGCATTTACTGGAGGTTTGAATCATATTAACCAGCTGTGATAGTAAGTAAATTCTATTATTTAGTTGTCCAACAAATATTGTAACACCATTCAAAATAATATTGCAAATATTTTCTTTTATTAAAAAATTCATAACTGTAAATGGCCAAAAGGCCTACAGAAATAATATTTAATAAAAAACTTGGACAATAGTGACATTCACTCAGAATTACATTACGAGAGTTGATTACAAGGTTCATGATTCCTAAAGCTAGAACTGAAACTTTGCTTCTATCTCCAATGTTCAGGAACCTCTCACCTTCATCAAATCTCCTACTGACCTGCAGACCCTGTATCGAATTACAGATATGATAAGGGCTTCCGGTATCCAATACCCAGATAGTAGTATCACAAATGAAAAAGTTGCAAGGTGTTATCATATAATTACTTTGCTTCTTCTTCGGCCTGTTCAGGTCCAGGGAGGCAATGTATAGAGGACAGTTCTTCTTCCAGTATCCCAGCTTCTTGCAAAAGAAGCACTCCGCCTGGCTCAAGTCGGGCTTGCGCTTCTTGATCTGACCCTGTGCAGACATCCCAGCATGCGACCGCACCTTCTTATTCTTCTTCTTCTTATTCTTCTTCCCTTTCTTAAAGGGTCGACGACCAGAAGAAGACCCTCCCACAATATTCACCGACTCCTTATGGAGCTGGTGGTCCTTCTCAAAGTTCTACAGCAACCTCAATAAGCCGTGGTAGTTCATTGCAGGCTTTGTCATCCGAAAATGAGTAAGGAAGGGGAGGAAGGACTCAGGCAAAGAATCAAGGATCGCATCCTTATCGAGCTGTTCATGTAAGGGAAAGCCCAGTTTACTTAGGCGCTCAATCATTTCGATCATGTACAGTACATGATCGGTGACTGAGGCCCCATCTCTCATTCGAGCATTGAAAATGGCACAACTATTCGCAACAATGATATGGTAAGAAGTCAGCTCTTGGGTATCTCAAGATTTGGAGATGTCCAGTCCCTGTCAAGCGACAGCAGGCGAACAAGTTAGAGGCTTGATCTTTTAGGACTCATTTTATAGGATATCCTAAGGAATCTATGGAATACTAATTCTATCTTCCTAAGGATCACAATATGATTGTAAGCCATCATGCCGTCTTTTTAGAAAAAGAGTTTATCCAAGATGGAGGCAGTGGGAGGAAGATTGAGCTCAAAAAAAAGATCTCTGAAGAGTATCGGGTCCAAAAATCTGAATCTAGTAGTGAGCCAGTAGATGGGATACTTCCTCCACCTCGTATATCAAGTAGGATCTTTCATCCTCCTGAAAGGTACTTAGATATTCTTACACAGGATCTAGAGGAAGCGTTCCTTATGAGAGATAGAGTATTAGGAATGATCTCTAGACCTACGATGAGGCAATGTTAGATGTTGACTCTAAGAAATGGATGGAAGCGATAACATCAGAAATTGACTCCATGCATTCTAACCAGATTTGGTCCTTAGTAGATCCACCTAAAGGTATTGTACCTATTGGGTGTAAATGGATTTAGAAAAAAAAAATGGGTCAGATGGTAAGGTAGAGACCTATAAGGTAAGGCTGGTCGTGAAAGGTTATAGTCAACGCAAAAGCATTGACTATCCTGAATTTTTTTTGCCTGTGGCCATACTAAAATCCATTCACATTTTGCTTGCGATTACAGCTTTTCATGATTATGAAATTTGACAGATGGATGTGAAAACTACCTTCCTCAATGGATATTTTGAGGAAGATATCTTTATAGAGTAGCTTTTGGATTTCACATCCAGTGATGTGATCATATAGTCTGCAACCTGCAAAGATCCATATATAGACTCAAACAAACATCTCGAAGTTGGAACACTTACTTTAATGATGTAATCAAAATATTTGATTTCATTAAAAATAAGGAGCCATGTGTATATAAAAAAGTCAGTGAGAGCGCTGTCATATTTCTCGTATTGTACGTAGATGACATCCTCCTGATTAAAAATGATATTTCTATGCTGACATCGATCAAAGTATGATTGTCAAAAGAATTCATCATGAAAGATCTAGGAGAAACTTCATACATTCTTGGTATAAAGGTCTATAGGGATAGATCTAAAAGAATGATAGAACTCTCACAGTAAATATACATAGAGGAGGTGCTAAAGAGGTTCAGCATGAAAAACTTCAAGAGGGGTCTCTTGCCTCTTAGACATGACATTCATCTCTCCAAGAAGATGTGTCCTGACACACTTGAGGAGATCCCGTGGATGAGCAAGATCCCTTGTGCTTCGATAGTAGGGAGCCTCATGCATGCCATGTTATGTACACGACCTGATATAGCCCTTGCCATAAGTGTTAGGAGCAGATATCAGGCAAATCCAAGTGAAGAATACTGGATTGCTATGAAAAATATCTTTAAGTACTTGAGAAGGACTAAGAATTTGTTATTGGTCTTTGATGGTAGATCAGAGCTGAAAGTTGAGGGATACATCGATTCTGACTTCATGACTGATATCAATGATAGAAAGTCTACATCTGGGTGTATTTTTTGTATAATAGTGATGCGATTAGTTGGAAAAATTTCAAACAGTCGATTATTGCAGATTCGACCATAGAAGTCGAGTACATCGCCACCTCTGAAGCTGCTAAGAAAGCTTTTTGGTTCAAAAAGTTTATTGTGGAGTTGAGTGTGATGCCATCAAATACCATTGTACTACACTATGATAATAACGGTACTATATCCCTTGCTAAAGAGTCCAGGTCTCACCAGAAGTCCAAGCATATAGAGCGATGGTTCCACATCATACGTGAATACCTAGAGAAAATGTTTGTCAAGGTGCCGAGTGTCGACTCCATGCAAAATGTGATGAACCCGCTGACCAAACCTCTCAGCCAGCAGAAGATCGAAGCTCACCTTAAGAAGATGGGTCTTAGGTATATGGTCAATTGGCTTTAGATCAAGTGTGAGTTTGTTAGATGAGTGCCATAGAAATTAATTATTGACTAACATATTTTATATTTTCAGAACTTACTTTTATACTTGTAATACTTTTATTATTAATAAAGGACTTTCTTATTCCGATCATGCTTATGTGTCCATGATTTATCCTAAAAATTAATAAAGATGATTTTATATATTCTCAAGGAGTTGAGAATTTGAGACATACATTAATTAGTGGTTAGTTTCTAAATACTCCTGATCAAAAGATCATCACGAAGGACAGTGATCAATCCATTTAAAGATCGATGCACGGATCACCTCTCTTATGAGTAGATGAGTCTCGGGTCTGCAGTGTAGGGACACTGGGATGAGAGTACGGGTGATTGTTAGAGAATAACTTGTACTAAGCATGACCAACATGAGAGACTACTTGGTTGTCTACTCATTCGTTAGTGGTTATGTCGATGTTGCAGTGGTATGAGTAGTCTTTTGACTTGTGGTGTCATCGGCTATTCACAGCAACATTATTGAGTTTGACTGCACATTCTCTTGGTCTCTAGCCATTCGGATTCTTGCTGTATATATTGGCTACAGTAGGTTCAGATTTACTGTTAGGAGTAGGATGCACTTATAAAAAATCTATCGATCTTGGTGGAAAAAGAGAAGTCCTATGCGATTTACAAGACTGAGTTTAGAAAGTTTTTGACTAAAATAAGTGTGAATATTAAAAAATTATTTTCACAAGATTCATAAGTGAACTCGAGTCGAGTCAATCTAGCATATGACTGATGATGGGATCTGATGAGTTCTTCATGACCTCCATCAAGTCGAGACTCACGATAAGAGGACTGAATCATACAATAACTGCACCTAGAGATTCATACTTTCATTCTACTGAATTGCCACTACATACTGTTAGATGTCACTAGTAGATTGTGGAACTCATCGAACATCATCTTGATGAGTGATGACCCTCGAAGGATAGAGCTAGAATTGTTCCAACTCATCAAAAAGAGTTTCGATGATATTGTGATGGAGATCACAATATATCTCACTACCAAATAGAATGAAACCTATGGAATCACACATTAAGGGATTTAATCTTGAATTAATCAATTGGACTTGTGAAGTTCTAATTGGATTAGAATTTAGTGAAATCTTATTGGATTTAAAAGAACCATACTAGCACATCGTTAAATATAATTCTTCTTTGGACTTCGATTCCTTATTAAATAAGGATTGGACCAAGTCCATAACCTTGAACCAAATCTAAATTCATTTTGATTTGGATTTAGCTGGGCACCTATTTGAGGGCCCAAAAGGAGTTGATCAAGTCAATAAGTTGGCAAACTAATCTCTTCATTTTTTTTCTTGTTATTTTCTTATGTGGCATGAAAATATTGAAAAAAAGAGAGGAGGCGCAAGCCTCCCCTTTTGAAAGTCCTAGGGGTGCAATCCCTTGAAGTGGCATGAGAAAGAGAGAGGGGCCTGCCTCCTCTTTTGCCTTGGCATGGAAGGAGAGAGAGAGTGAGGGGCTATGCCCCCTCTCTTGTGTGCAAAAACCCTAGAGGGGTGCCATGAGTTGGTGCCCCAACTACTTATCCCTTTTTGATAAGGGTGCCCACTCAACTTGCCTATTTTGATATGGGGTGCCCCATCTACTTGCCAAAAGAGGTGAGGACCTTTCCAATTATGTCTGATTTTCTTGAGAGAAAAATCAGATTAAAAGATAAAAATTGTTATGAGATAAGGACTAACCTTTTTAGATTGATTGGATAATGATTTGGAATTAAGAAAAGGCCTATTTAAGGAGAAGTCTCTTAGGGTTTTAGGAATCAATTTAGAATTGAATTTTGAGAATTCAGATCACCTCCCTCTCTCCTTCTCCATGCCACCTCTTCATCTTCCTCTCTTTCCAATGTCCAAGGGTTGGGCATCCCATCTTCCTACATGTCTGAGTTGAAGATGATTTTTTCTATAGCAAGGAATAGGGAGAAAGGCTGTAGTTCAAGCATTGAGATCGCGGTCAAAGATCAAAAATTGATCAAAGGTTCAAAAGGTTGAGATCCTACTTGGAGAAGAAGGATCCATAATGAGAAGAATGGTTCAAGGTTGATCCAGATGGATATCTATAGAGGTCGGACATATGTGCGGCTCAAGAACCTTCAGATCAAAGATCATAGATTGTGGTGTATTTCAACCCATGCAAGGTATTGAGATTCGATCTCAATTTAATTTTTAATTTTCAGATTATATGTATGTCTTAGATCCAAATCTCGATTAGATATAGATTAGATCTATTACATGTGGGGTTAAAAGGTTTAATCTAAATCATTTTCGCTAATGTTTTAAAAAGATTTTTGAAATCTATACATGCAATCCTATCCGATTATCTAACATGGTGCTCCCAAGCCTCAAAGAAACAAGGAGGCTAATCGAAGAAGGAAGCTAGACAAATAACAGTAGATTGAGCATTTTAGTCAACTCACTCTGAGACTGGATTGATTAAGTTCAAGGTGAGTCGATCCAATCTCAGAGTGGATTGACTATGTCTCAAAGAAAAATCCAGACAGAAGCAAGTGCTTTCGGGATGTATGGCCGGCAAGTAGGTGAGTCGACTTAGTCATAGGTGAGTTGACTAACCTATGGCCAAATAGAGAAGTGCACTTTTAGGAGTCTGTGCACTGTAGGGATCTTAGTCAACTTAGTCCTAGTGTGAGTCGACTAAGTGGTAGAGTGAGTTGACTTAGTTTCTGTTGAGTCGACCCAGTTCATGGGTTGAAGCTATACGGGGTGTCTGTTTTTGTTTAGGACCGAGTTTGGTCCTAGGTGACTTAAGGCCTTAGTTTGAGAGATCTTAAATGGCTGACATATTGTTTGGGCTGGGATTAAGTTCAAGGTGATGTGTGCATGTGGGACATGGGTGTACATGGGCTTGAGGAGTACATTACATTAGGTTAGCTGTTGGGAGTTTTGTTGAGTGTCGTGTTGGTGAACATAGGTGATTTCATGCATGTATTTTGAAATTTTTTTAAATAAATTATAGTGAAAGATAATTAGATCAATCAAATTAATCTAATATTCATATGATTTAATTATCAAATCAACCTACTCTACGATCTATGACATGATATGTTGAATATAAAATCTGGCAAATACTGAAGATAAAATCAGCATGCATGCATGTGAGCAGTAGATCACATCTACTTCTAATTTGAGTTCAGAATTTGATACCTTTGCATGGATCAATGATCACCACTGCTGAGAGACATGGTGAAGGAGATCCTTGCTGGTTGCTTGCAACCGCACACATATCCGAACTCTATGAAAAGTCCACTCGAGCCCCTGATCTGATCGGTCTTCTCGGGAGTGCTATTTCATGCGAAGACCTTTTTTTTGACTGATCTAGATCCTTTCTTCAAATCTCTAGAATCTTTTATAGAGGTTGAAGATGAAGTTCTATAGAATATGAGGATGTAGAAGAAGAAAAGAGAAGAAACAATTTTTTTGATATTTTTTTCTCTTTCCAAACCCTGAGGACCAAAATCTAGAATTCAGCTTTTGTGCTAACCCAAAGAGAGAGGACTCTCCTCCTCTTTTTCATGCATTGGAACCATGCCCCAAAACCTCCTCACATAGAGAACTCCTTCTCTACTATCTTACATGTATAAAAGAAACAAATAAATTCTTTTTTATAGCCATGTAATAAGGTTGGGATGAGGAGTCCCAGAAATCTTGGACTCTTCCAAGAGATTGAAGGAACCAGATTTAGGGTTTCAGGGTTAGATCTTGAAATATTTTCAAGATCAGACAGCGAAAGACTAAAATAAATCAAAATTTATCTTATAAAATTAGAGAATTCCTAGATCTAAGATCCTATTACATGATTATTACATGGCATTAAATTAAAAATTAAAATATAAAGAGCAAGAACTACATGTTGATCATATCAACATGTTTCAATACTACATCTAATGTATGTAAAATATAATAGATCAGATCTATTACCTTGTAAGTCAGACGTTCTAACTTTGCTGATCCAGGCTTGAGGATAATGTTGAGAGCCGTACATGCATCCGACCTCTAGGAGTTATCCACACGAGCCCACGAATCACGATCAGAAGTCCTGGTCCAATAAATCAGCACAGTATGCTAGTACTGTGCTGATCCTTCTTCGATGGTCGATCAGATGCCACCTTCTTCTTGATTTAGACTCTTCCAAAGATGAGAAGTAGGAGAAAGAGTCTTAGATATGAGACACTCTCAGAAAACTCACAGATGGAGGAAGGGAAGAGATGAACACAGCAACCCTAGAAGAAGATCCTCTTCTTCTTCTCTTTGCTCTCACCTAGACACTTAGTTTTGTGTCTATTATATCTCCATGCCCCTACACTCTTTCTCTCTGATTTTCACATGCCCCAAAGGTCTCTCAATGCTCTGTAATCCACAAAAATCTCAAGAAAAAATTTATCTTAAATAATGAGATATGAAGAATCCTTGTCTAGGTCAAATACCTAGTCAAGAAAAATTCAAACAGGACAAGACAAGTGGTGCCCAACTCTTGGGCGCCCCCTCTTTTTTTTTCTGTCATGGACCACTCAGTGCCATAAGGAAAGAGTTTTGGTTTTCTAAAATTCTATCTCATAGAATTTGAAATCCAAACTAATTCCTACTTTGACTTGGTCCACAACCACATTCCATGTAAGAGAGAAAGAGTGGAAAGCTTTGGGCATGCTTGAAGGCCTAGGAGAGAAGGTTTTGTCGCACAAAATAAGAGAGTGGGCATGGAGGGCTAAGGTGGCGCAAGATGGAATCCTAGTCCTACTATGATTCAATCTATGACTTGTTCAAATTTGGTTTCTAAAACCAAATTAAACCAAAAGCAAATCAACCCAATTAAAATAGGTTTTAACCTAATTAAGAACCTAATTTAATCAGATTAAATCAGATTTAAATCTGATTTAATTTTTTAATCAAATTAAAAATTAGGTTGACCCAAGTTCTAATTGAACTAGGACTAATTTTTTCTTGCACTTGGCTTATCCAATAAACCAATTGAACTTGATGCAATCAAGTCCAAACCAAATCTAATTAAATCATATTCAATTAGACTTAATTTCAGCCCATTGGCTTAATCAAATTAAGCCAATTAGCAATCAAATTGTTAATCGATCCTCCTGCAACACTTGCACTAGGTTAAATGTCAATCGTATTGATCGTTTAACCCTAGAACGACTCTTAATCGTTGATCAACCATCCGATCGGATCATGAACTCTAATATGTGTGACCTCATAGGTCTGAACCTAAGTTGGTAGCACAGGAATAAATTTTTATACCAATCGAAGTGACCATCTAGCAATGGTATCCGATGGTTGGATAGGTCGAATGTGTAGAGCAACATCCTTAGAACCCATGCGGATATAGTTTCCATATAATTCATCCCCTTGACCAAAATGCTCATAGGATACCTCAGAGTTCAACTGTCAACTCTGATCAGATTGTCCATATTGTATTTCAAAATATCAAATTCATATGATAGATTATCCTGGCCAAGATTTTGCTAAATTAAAATACAGCGACTCATTCTTCTCCAACTCTTAGAGTGGTCAATCCCATCTCGATTACACTCTGACTTTGCAAGTACTTGACTGTGCCCAGAAGGCTTCCGTCACTGAATTAAAAATTCAGTTAATCCAATACCAAAGCATAGTGAGTTGCTTGCAAGTCACTGAGGTGATCTCAGGTCTAAGGGATACTTATACCTATATTCCATCAGAGACATTCTCGACAGCAGAATACCCTGGAGTTGGTCATATTCAATGATGATGTACCCTTACATCTCACCTGTATGCCATATCAGTGTCTCCACACTCCTTGATGAAGAGGACAACCAACCCACATGGCCTACAGCGACCTATGCTCGATAGAAGTTATCGTCCTTATTAACAGTCCATCATTTGGTCGTGAATAGTTTTAAGAACTAATCGATAAATCCTCTCTTTATTGAACCTAAATAGTCCTAAAGACTTTATCACAACAACGGAGTTCATTAGAAGATAAAAATTTGTGATGAAAATATCAAAAATATATTTTATTTATTAACAAATCAATTACAATACAAAGTTGCTCAACTGTCAACAGATTGACGATTGACTTTTGAAACATATTTTTCAACAACTCCCACTTGTCCTAAAGCCACTCGGCATAGTATTTAATACCCATCTTTGACTTGTGGTTGTCGAACTCCTTTATTGTCAGAGCTTTAATGAAGGGGTCGGTCAGGTTCTCTTTTTGTCAATCTTTTGAAGGTCGACGTCACCTCGATCCACAATCTCTCAGATCAGGTGGAAGCGGTGCAAAATATACTTCGTCTGCTGGTGTGCTTTGGGTTCCTTCGTCTGAGCAATGGTGCCAGTGCTGTCACAGTAAAGCATGACTAGACCATCGACGGAGGGTGCTACTCCAAGCTCGATGATGAATTTTCTCAGCTACACAGCTTCCTTCACAGCATCAGATGCTGCAAAGTACTCCACCTTACAAACAGAGTCTACCACAGTATACTGTTTGGAACTCTTCCAGCAGATGGCTCCACCATTCAGAGTGAAGATATAATCCGACATACTTCTGCTGTCATCTTGGTCAGATTGAAAGCTGGAGTCTGTGAACCCCACAAGTTTCAGATCTGACTCGCCATAAACCAACCATTGATCATTAGTATTTCTCAAATACTTAAGGATGGTTTTAACCACTTTTCAGTGATTTTCTCCATGATCAGATTGGTATCTACTTACTACTTCTAGTGAGTATTCCACATCTGGTCTTGTATATGTCATTGCATACATGATAGATCCCACGATCGAAGCATATGAGACTCTACTCATGTGCTCTCTCTCTTCAGGAGTTGTCGGACAATCCTTCTTAGAAAGAGAAATTTCATGGCCTATCGGTAGATAGCCCTTCTTGAAATTCTCCATGCTGAACCTCTTCGGCACAGTGTCTATGTATATGGATTGGGATAACCCAAGCATCCTTTTAGATCTATCCCTATAGATCTTCATCCCTAAGATGTAGGATGCTTCACCCAAGTCTTTCATGGAGAACTGCGATGACAACCAAACTTTTATTCTTTGTAGTGTGGGGATGTCATTTTTGATTAAGAGAATATTATCCACGTACAAGATAAGAAATACCACAACTGGACCATTTACCCATTTATAGATGCAGGGCTCTTCTTCGTTCTTAACGAAGTCATACGTTTTGATCACCTTATCAAAATGCATGTTCCAACTCCGAGAAGCTTGTTTCAATCCATAAATGGATCTCTGAAGCTTGCACACCTTGAACTCATCTGTGGATGTAAATCTCTCAGATTGTATCATATACACTTCTTCGGTCAGCTATCCATTCAGGAAAGCTGTCTTTACATCCATCTATCAGATCTCATAATCCAGATGGACAGCTATTGCAAGCATTATCCAAATAGATTTGAGCATTGCCATAGGGGAGAACATCTCGTTATAGTCAATACCATAATGTTGACGATACCCCTTGGCAACCAGATGGGCTTTATAGGTCTCCACCTTTCCATCTGTGCCCCTCTTCCTTTTGAAGATCCATTTACACCCAATGGGTTTAACCCCTTCAGGTGGGTCAACCAATGTCCATACATCGTTGACCTTCATGGACTCTATTTTGGATTTCATGACTTCAAGCCATTTCTTGAAATCAGATCTCTGCATTGCATCCATATAGGTGATCAGATCCTCATTGTTCTCATCGAGTTCGATGGGATCATCATTTTGGATCAAGAAACCATAGTATCTGTCTGGCTGACGCAGTATTCTATCGAATTGCTTTAATGGTGCAGGTACATTGGGCTCCGAATCTAATCTAATCAAATCCGACTCAGGTTCAGCTATTGGTGTCGATCCTTCTACCTGTTGAACTTCATCAAGTTCAACCTTAGAGGCAACGGTTCCTTCATCAAGGAACTTTTTTTCTAAAATGGTTGTCTTCAGGCTGACGAACACCTTTTGTTCATCAGTATGGTAGAAAAAATATCTTTTGGTATCTTTGGAGTACCCTATGAATGTGCATTTGTCAGATCTAGGTCCAAGTTTATCTGTAACTAACCATTTGACATAAATCGGGCCACCTCAGACCCTAAGGTGTGAAAGTGCTAGCTTACGCCCTATCCATATCTCATATGGAGTCTTAATTACAGTCTTTCTTGAAATCTTATTTAACAGATAACAGGTCGATTTGAGTGCATATCCCCAGAAGGATATCGGCAAGCTCGCAAAACCCATCATGTATCGGATCATGTCTAACAGAGTCTGATTTCTCCTTTCAGACACACCATTATGCTGTGGTGTTCTTGGAGGAGTCCATTGGGAGAGAATCCCATTCTCTCCTAGATATGTGAGAAACTCATCAAAAAGGTATTCTCCTCCTCAATCAGATCGAAGAGTTTTAATACTCTTCCCAGTTTATTTTTCTACTTCACTTCGAAATCGTTTTAACATTTCAAATGAATCCGACTTATATTTTATCAGATAAATTATCCATATCTGGATAGACATCTGTGAAAGTGATGAAGTAGAAATATCCATCTCTAGCATTTGTGCTCATGCACCCGCATACATCAGTATGTACTAGGCCCAAGAGTCAGTAGCTCTTTTACCTTTTTCAGTAAAAGGTGACTTGGTCATTTTATCAAGAAGACAGGACTCACAGGTTGGAAGTGATTTATAATCACTGACTTCGTGGATTCCCTCTTGAGTCAACCTATTTATCCTATTCTTGTTTATATGACCTAGCATACAGTGCCATAAGTAGATATCTGATACACTATCTAATCTAGGGTGCTTGCTTGTAGAATAGACTATGTTAACAGGTTGTGATAACATATACACACCATTGTTCAAATGTCTACAAAAAATAGTAACACCATTCATAATGATATTACAAACTTGTTTCTTTATTAAAATTTCATAATTATTTTTGGCCAGAAGGCCTATAAAAATAATATTTAAAAAGAAATTGAGACAGAAATGACAATCATTAAGAACAACGGTATGGGACTCAAATACTAGTTTCAAGATTTCTAATGCTAGAACTGGAACTGATCTTCCATTTTCAACGTTCAGGAATCTCTCATCTTGCTCGAATCTCCTACAAACCTGCAACCCCTGCAACGAATTGCAAATATGGTAAGGGCTACCGGTATCCAATACCCAGTCAGTTATATCACAAATAAAAAAATTGCAAAGAGTTATCATATAAATATCTTACCCAACAACAGCTTGCTTCATTCTCTGCCTGTTCAAGTCTAGGGAGGCAATGTACTGAGGACAGTTCCTCTTCCAGTGCCCCCGCTTCTTGCAAAAGAAGTATTCAGTTTGACTCTTATCGAGCTTGATCTTTCTAGTCTGGCCTTGCACTGATGTCCCAGTCTAAACTTGCACCTTCTTCACTTTCTTCTTCTTGTTCTTCTTCCCTTTCTTAAAGGGTCGAGAATTAGAAGACGAACCTCCCACTACGTTCACCGACTCCTTGTGGAGTTGGTGATCCTTCTCAAAGTTCTGAAGCAACCCCAGTAACCTGTGATAGTTTACTTCAGGTTTTGTCATTCTATAATGAGTGAGGAATGGGAGATAAGACTTGGGCAGCGAGTTCAGTATTGCATCTTTTTCAAGCTGCTCATACAAAAGAAAGCCGAGCTTGTTCAAACGCTCCATCAGCTTGATTATGTACAATACATGATCAGTGACAGGGGCACCATCCCGTATTTTGACGTTGAAGATGGCACAACTAGTCTTGTGCCTCTCTGCATCATCGGGTATGCCAAAGGCATCCTCCAACACTTGAAGCATGTCCTTTGGCTGAGCTATCTCAAATCTGCAACTGAACTCATTGCTCATGGCAGCAGCATGATGCAGTGCACTGTGGTCCGATCACTGAGCCACTTCTGGTAAGTGTCTCTGATTGTTCCACGTGCATTGGCAGCTGGCTCCTCAGGCACAGGATTCATTATCACATATAGGATCCGTTCATGCTCCAGGACTATCTTCAACTTTCAATACCAGCTACCGAAGTTGGATCCCACCAAATTTTTATTGTCCAACAATGATCAGAGCAATAGGAAAGTGGCCATATCTGTACAAAGAAAAATCATAACCTAATTAGTAATTGATTCATTAAACCTAAAGATTTGGACTTTAATTAAAAGGTTTCTCTTACTATTTTATTCGAATTGGTAGCCTCTACCTCCAATTCGAGGAATTACCCTAATTTCTTAGTGGGTACTAGAATCCACTTAGACTGCACACAAGCCCAACTTTGGTTAACCCATGTACATCTAAGGGTAGGTTCATAATCAATTATTTCTCTAAATAATTTTTAGTAATTTTAATTTTGTCCCAGTCCCTAATAGTAGGCTTTGGTCTCCATTGAAAAGGTCTGGTTAGGTCCAATCATTAACATGACCATACTTGGCCCGTCTAGCCAATGAATGATTAGGCCCAACTTTGGTTGGCTAACCTAACCACCATTTAGAAAGATGCAGTCAAGAAAGCATATTATGAATGACAATTCCATCAGCCGATAAGCACTAGGCCTTTGGGCCTCCAATGATTATCCAACTGATGGACCCATTATCATCCACTTAATGGGAGGCTATGATCTAGTTATCACCATAACTATTTTATTTTAAAGACCTAATAATTTTAAAAAATTTAATTGATTTAGAGGAGGAGGTCAGATGAACCAGCTTATCTTGATCCTTCCACTGGCTTCACCAAGTCAGCTTAAGGGAGACCATCAAAAGGGCTGGTCTAGGAGCACCTAAATCAGTCACACTGATTTACCTAGCTGACATGGGTTAGCTCGAATAGTCAAGTGATCTGATCAAAATATAATTTCACCAAGAGGCCAGGTAAGTTCGATCGGTGGGAGGATCTGCCAAAGCTTATCTTAGACACCATCAAAAATGACCAGGTAAGCGGACTGTCAATTAAAAATCATCAATCTGATTTATCTTAGACACCAATTGGTTTAATTAGTTTCGATTAGATCAACCTAACAGTTCATGCTAGACCGCTTAGACAAGAATCAAGTCCATTTGATTCTCGTTAAAGATATGGACTTGACCAACTACAACTATTGTAATTGATCTAAAGAATTCTTGACCTAATCTAAGACAACAATTGATTAGATTTAGTCAATTCTCTAATTAAGTCCATCTTTAATCTAACCTTAGGTCTAACCCAATTAATGGACCTAATTTCCACTAACCCATTAACCCAATGTATTATGGTTTGTGTCTTAGGTTCTTCAATTCACAATCCTAGAACCTAATCAAACAACTTCTTAATTTTCAATTAAGTTTTGGGCTGAGAGTTGGGGTTTGGCTTTTCGAAAATAATTTTCATGTTTGTAAAATATTTTTACAACATGGTTCTACCAACCAAGTTGCATGTTTGATTCATAATCAAAATGCAAGTGAAATAAGCATGAAACTACTTTAGATCTAATCTAAACAGGTTCATGTAATTGAAATAATTTTAACTTTAAACTGTGAAAATTTTCCAAAGAAATATATGATGGTTCTTTGCGTAAAAATTATTAACAAAGAGATTTCATTTTAGATTTAAACACCTTTTAAATATAATAAATAATAAATTTAATCTAGATCACATCTAACAAATTTATAATTAAAGATAGAGATCTACACGAACTAGGACAACCTTTGCATTGTAAGGGGTAAACCTTACAGTAGGACAACCTATAGTTCGTGATTGATCTAAAAATTTTAATTTCAGATTTAACAATCAGATTATAAATTAGATCTAATCTAAAAAATAATCTAAACATGTATAAATAATCATGTAATAAACAACCTAGGCTCTGATACTAATTGAAGGAACCAGATCTAGGATTTCAGGATTAGATCTTGAAACTTTTTCAAGATCAGACAGTGGAAGACTAAAATAAATCAAAATTTATCTTATAAAATTAGAGAATCTCTAGATCTAAGATCTTATTACATAATTATTATATGGTATTAAGTCAAAAATTAAAATATAAAGAGCAAGAACTACATATTGATCATATCAACATGTTTCAATACTACATCTAATGTATGTAAAATATAATAGATCAGATCTATTATATTACAAGTTAGATATTCTAACTTTACTGATTCGAGCTTGAGAATAATGTTGCAAGCCACACATGCATCTGACCTCTAGGAGTCATTCACACAAGCCCATGAATCACGATCAGAAGTCTTAGTCTAGAAAATCAGCATAGTATGCTAGTACTGTGCTGATCCTTCTTCGATGGTCAATCAGATGCCTCCTTCTTCTTAATTTGAACTATTCCAAAGATAAAAAGTAGGAGGAGTTTTAGATATGAGACACTCTCAGACAACTCATAGATAGAGGAAGGGAAGAGGTGAACACAGCAACCCTAGAAGAAGATCCTCTTCTTCTTCTCTTTGCTCTCACCTAGACACTTAGTTTTGTGTCTATTATATCTCCACGCCCCTATACTCTTTCTCCTTAATTTTTACACACCCCAAAGGGTTCTCAATTTTCTATAATTCAAAAAAATCTCAAGAAGAAATTCATCTTAAATAATGAGATATGAAGAATCCCTGTCTAGATCAAATACCTAGTCAAGAAAAATCCAAACAGGGCAAGACAAGTGGTGCCCAACTCTTGGACGCACCCTCCTTCTTTTCTATCATGGACCACCAACAAAGGGTGCACAATATGTGCCATAAAAGCCATGAAACTTTCAAAAAAATTTTGGGTAAAATCAGTGCCATAAGGAAAGAGTTTTGGTTTCCTAAAATTCTATCTCATAAAATTTGAAATCCAAACTAATTCCTACATTGACTTGGTCCACAACTACATTCCATATAAGAGAGAAAGAGTGGAAAGATTTGGATGTGTGTGAAGGTCTGGGAGAGAAGGTTTTATCGTACAAAATAAGAGAGAGTGGGCATGGGGGGCTAAGGTGGCGCAAGGTGGAATCCTAGTCCTACTAGGATTCAATCTATGACTTGTTCAAATTTGGTTTCTCAAACTAAATCAAACCAAAATCAAATCAATCTAATTAAAATAGGTCTTAACCCAATTAAAAATTTAATTTAATCAGATTAAATTAGATTTAAATCTAATTTAATTTTTTAATCAAATTAAAAATTAGGTTGACCCAAGTCATAATTGAACTAGGACTAGTTTTTCCTTGCACTTGGCTTATCCAATAAACCAATTGGACTTGATCCAATCAAGCCCAAACTAAATCTAATTAAATTATATTCAATTAGATTTAATTTTAACCTATTGGCTTAATCAAATTAAGCCAATTAGCAATCGAATTGCTAATCGATCCTCCTGCAACACTTGCACTAGGTTAAATATCAATCATATTTATCGTTTAACCCTAGAATGATTCTTAATCATAGATCAACCATCTGATCGGATCATGAACTTTAATGTGTATGACCTCATTGATCTGAATCTAAGCTGATAGTACAGGAATAAATTTTTATACCAATCGAAGTGATCATCTAGCAATGGTACCCAACGGTCGGATAGGTCGAATGTGTAGAACAACATCTTTAGAACCCATGTGGATATAGTTTTCATATAATTCATCTCCTTGGCCAAAATACTCATAGGATACCTCAGAGTTCAACTATCAACTCTGATCAAGTTGTTCATATTGTATTTCAAAATATCAAATCCATCTGATGGATTATCCTGGCCAAGATTTTGCTAAATTGAAATACAGCGACTCATTCTTCTCCAACTCTGAGAGTGGTCAATCCCATCTCGATCACACTCTGACTTCACAAGTACTTGACTGTGCCCAGAAGCCTTCCGTCATTGAATTAGAAATTTAGTTAGTCCAGTATCAAAGCACAGTGAGTTGCTTGTAAATCACTGAGACGATCTCAGGTCTAAGGGATACTTATACTAATATCCCATCAGAGATATTCTTGATAGTAGAATGCTCTGAAGTTGATCACGTTCAATGATGATGTATCCTTACATCTCATCTGTATGCCATACCAATGTCTCCACACTCCTTGGTTAAGAAGACAACCAACCCATATGGCCTACAGCGATCTATGCTTAATAGAAGCTGTCATCCTTATTAACAGCCCATCATTTGGTCATGAACAGTTTTAAGGACTAATCGATAAATCCTCTCTTTATTGAACCTAAATAGTCCTAAAGATTTTATCACAACAACGGAGTTCATTAGAAGATGAAAACTTGTGATAAAAATACCAAAAATATATTTTATTTATTAACAAATCAATTACAATACAAGGTTGCTCAACCGTCAACAGGTTAACGATTGGCTTTTGAGACATATTTCCCAACAGAGATGTCGCCTCCTCACAATTCCACATCCAAAACATGACAAAAAAAATACGAGATGCCCCTTCCCATATTTTTTTATGATAAATCACTTCTCCAACTAATCTCTCACAAAAAACATCCTTAAAATGTTGCATATATAAGGAGAAAAAAATAAGTT
Organism: Elaeis guineensis; assembly: GCF_000442705.2. Lineage (NCBI taxonomy): Eukaryota > Viridiplantae > Streptophyta > Magnoliopsida > Arecales > Arecaceae > Elaeis > Elaeis guineensis. Next base: position 116,285,061 of record NC_026000.2, on the reverse strand, counting down.
GGCATGGAGAGATTGATTTAGATAAGAACAGACTCTTTTGATAAGGAATATTTTGAAATCTAATTTTAAAATCTTTCTTTTATCAAAACTAAATTAGATTTGGGTATAAGATAGAGATAGAGAAGAACTTTTTAACATAAAAAAATCTCATACAAAAACTATTTGTGCGTGGAGATAGATGGTGTGCAAAGTGGGTTGGTGCAATGGAGAAGAGTCCAATCCTATATGGACTCTTTATTTCCTTATTTGAATCCAAACCAAATCACATCTAGTTTAGTCCAAATAAAATAAATAAAATCTAATCTAATTAAGTTCATAAATTTTTAATCAAATTCTAATCAAATTAAAAATTGATTGAACCAAAGTCCTAATCAAATCAGGGATAATTCTCCCATAGCGATTAGGTTATCTCATAACCTAATCGGGTCAAAACTAATTGAATCCAATTCAATTAGATTTTATTTAATCCTCTTTGCTCAATCAAATTGAGCTAATCAATAATCTAATTACTAATTAATCCTCTATTAATTTATTAACACTTACTGAATAAATTTATTATAATTTTTGCATAAGATTAATCATCAATCGAAATGACGATTAAGTCCTTGAATGATTCTCAATCGTTGATCAACCACATGATCAGTCAGAAATTTTTTTTGAGTGTGACCCCATAGATTTGAACCCAAGTTGATAGTATAAGAATAACTTTCTAAATCAATCGATATAACCATCTAGCAATGGTGACCCGACATCCGGATAGATCGAATGAAGGTGAAACAATATTTAAGAACCTATTGGCGTATGGTTATCGTATAATTCATCCCTTTAATTCTAATGCTCAAGGATGATCAAAGATTTAACTATCAATCCTAGATAAGTCATTCATATTGTATTTCAATCTTTTTTAAATCTATCACATGGATTATCCAGACTCGGATTTTGCAAAATTGAAATACATTGATACTTTAACTCCTGCTAATTTGGAGGGGTCAATCCCATCTTGACTCACGCACCCACTTAACAAGTACTTGACTGCACTCAAAAATCTTTCATCACTGAATTAGAAACTCAGTTAGTCTAGCATCAAAGTACAGTGAGTTGCTTGCAAGTCATCATGGTGATCTCAAGTCGGAGGGAGACTTTTATCCATACCCTTCGTGAGCTATCCTTGACAGCAGAATGCTCCACAGTTGGTCATATTCACTGATGATGTACTCCTACATCTCACCTGCATGTCATACCAGTATCTCCACACCATTTGATTACGATGACAACCAACGTATATGGTACACAATGACCTACACTTGATATCACTATCGTCCTAGTAATAGCATATCGTTTGGTCGCAAACCAATTTAAGGACTACACGATAAATTTTTTTTTATCGATCAAAGTAGTCTTAAGGATTTTATCACAACATAGGAGTTCATTAGAAGATATAATCTTGTGATAAAAAATATCAAATAATTTTTATTATTTATTAATTTATATATATTTATAATTAGCACAATCGTTAAATGATTGATTTTAGGATACAATTTCCAACATCTCCCACTCGGACTAAAGCCAATCAGTATAGTATCATATACCTATCTTCGATTTATCATCTCAGAAATCCTAAATACTAAAGCTTTAGTAAATGGATTGGTCAAGTTCTCCTTTCCGTCAATCTTCTAAAGGTTGACGTCACCTTAGCAGATTTTTCAAATAAGGTGATAGCGATGTAAAATGCCTAGCAAGATAATGGACATCGACTCCTTGGTATGAGCTATATGGCTTCAGTGCTGTACAATACAGCAAGACTATCATCGAAGGGTGTCACTCCTAGCTTGCCAGTGAACCTGTACAATCACATAGCTTCCTTGCAAGCATCGAATGCTGCAATGCGTTCTGCCTCACAATTTGAATTTGGCTATATTGCTCTGCTTGGAACTTTTTCAGTAGATTGCTCCATTATTTAGGATAAAGATATATTCTGATACATTCTTGCTATTATTATATCCAACTAAAAATTCAAATCAAATTTCATAAGTTTTAAATCAAATTCTCCATAATCGAGTTACCAGTCCTTAGTATTTCTCAAATACTGAAGGATGACCTTCCAGTGATTCTCACCCGAATCTTGCAAGTACCCACTCACTACCCTAGTGAGTATACCATATCCAGTCTCATACATGGTGTATATGATAGAATAAATTTTACTCATAAATATTCTATGTACATTGGACCGAGAAAACTCAAACAGTCTCTTAGATCTATCTCTATGATCTTCATTCCTAGGATGAGGGATGATTTTTTCAAAGTTCTTTGTGGAGAATAATAATAACAGTAAAACCTTTATTCTTTATAATATAAAAAATATTATTTTTTATTAAAAAAATATTATTTACATACAAAATAAGAAATACACTCATAGAACTATTAACCATTTGTATTTGTAGAATTTTTTTTCATTCTCAACGAAGCCATGTATTTTTATTACTTATCAAAATACATGTTCCAACTCTGAAATATTTAGCATTGCCACAGGAGAAAATTATCTCATTATGGTCAATACCATAATGTTGATAATATTCTTAGGCAACCAAATGAGCTTTGTAGGTCTCCACCTTCTCGTCTGCACTACTCTAATCTTATTGGAGATCCACTTATACTCTATGGGTTTTACCCCTTTGAGTGGATCAACAAGTATCCATACACCGTTGACCTTCATGGACCGTTGACCTTCATGGACTCCATTTTGGGCTTTATGGCTCCAAGCTACTAAATGGAGTCGATCTTCTGCATGGTATCCATGTAGGCGATCAGATCCTTATTGTTCTCATCGAGTTCAACAAGATCACATTCGAAAACTAAAAATTGAAGTATCTATCCGACGGATGCGATACTCTATCGGATCTCCTTAATGGTGCTTTTTCAATAGGTTCCAGATTTGATATAATCAAATTCAGTTCTATGGATTCACTAGATTGCGTTGGTTCTTCTACCTGTCAAATTTCATAAGTTCTACATTAAAGGCATCAGTTCCTTCACCAAGGTACTCTTTTTCTAAAAAGAATGCCGAACAACTTTTGTTCTTTAGCAAGGTAGAAGTTATATCCCTTAGATTCTTTGAGGTTATCCTACAAAATAATACATATAAGATTGGGATCCAAGCTAATCGGTCTGCAAATGCTCAATATAAACTGAACACTCTCAAACCCTAAGGTAAGAATATATCAGCTTACGCCTAGTCCATATCTCATATGGAGTCTCTGCGACTGATTAATTTGGAATCCAGTTCAGAATATGATAAGTAGTCTCAAGAGCATAACTTTAAGAGGAGACTGACAGACTTGTAAACCCTATTATGGATCGAACTATGTCTAATAAAGTCGATTTGAATAAAAGAAAATCCTATTCTCTTTTAGATATGTCAAAAACTCATCAAAAAAATATTCTCCTCCTTGGTCTGACCAAAGAATTTCAATACTCTTCTTAATTTATTTCTCTATCTTATTATGAAATTATTTATACATTTCAAATAATCTAAATTTATGATAAACATATTCATAAATTCAATACATCAGTATGTATCAGATTTAGATCATCTTTGGCTCGTTCATCTTGTTTCAGTAAAAGATGACTTGATCATCTTACTAAAGAGATAGGATTGACAGATTGACAATGATTTACAATCATTGACTTTGAGAATTATCCTGTTGATCCTATTCTTGCTTAATGACTGAGCCTAAACTACCAAAGATAGACTTCTAAGACATAATCTACTTTAGGAGTTTGATTGTTATGTACTATACACTAATAGGTTGTGGTTATTCATAAATGCTATTTCTCAGTTGTCCATATGATTTTGACATCATTCATAATGATATCACAAAAATCATTAGACAATAGTGATAATCACTAAAATGATATTGGTAAAATTAAAAATAAGCTTGATGATTCCTAAAATCAGGATTGGAACATGACTTCCATCTTTAACATTTAGGAACCTCTTGCTGTTTCCAATCTTTCTACTAATCTGAAGTCATTGCAACAATTTGCATGGACTTTTGATATCCAATACCGAGGCAGTAGTGTCATAGATAGAGAAATCATAAGGTGTTATCATATAAGTATCTTATCCAGCAATTCTTTGCTGATTTCTCTTTCTTAACCTGTTCGGATCAAGAGACTTTGCTAGACTAGGTTAACCTTAGACTCTTTCATCAGTTTGAACTCATTAGCTTAAGCATGACTCTTTTACATCTTTTTTTTTCTCAAAGAATTATTATTCCACTGAAGATACATCTTCAGAGGTGCAAAAAAAACTCCTTCAATATTTGAAGAATTTTTTTTCACTGAGCATCATTGAATTTACAACTAAATTCGTGTTCTTCACTGCTCTCAATAACACCACATGGTGATTTGATCATTTGGCCACTTCTGATAAGTACCTTTGATCGCATCACGTGTGTTGGATGTGGGAATATCAGGTGCTAGATCCATAATCATATATAGAATCTATTCGTGCTGTAGAACTATTTAAAACTTTCGATACCATCTATCGAAGTTGGATCCTATAAATAAGTTACTGTCAAATAGTGAATGGAGCAACGTACATCTAGCCATAACTGAAAGAAAAAACTTAAGACCTCTATGTTTATGAATTGATTAAGCCTAAAGACTTAGACTTTAGTCTAAAAGTTCTCCCACTATTTTGATCGAATTGATAGTCTCTACCTCCAATCTAAGAAATTATCCTAATTCCTTAGCAGGCACTAGAATCTATACAGACTGCACACAAGCCCGATTTTGGCCGGCTCACCTATGTACATCTATGGATAGATTTTTAATCAATTATTTTTTAAAATAATTTTTAATAATTTATTTTTCTCTAAGTAACTTTTTAGTTGACTTTGATCTTTTTTGCAAGTCCTGGTTAGGTCCAACCATTAACATGATCATACTCAAGAATTTAACTACCAAATGATCAAGCTTGATTTTGGCCGGCTAACTTGACGACTCGCCAGAGAGACTCGATTGAGTCATCATATTATGAATAATAATTTCAATAGCAGATGAGCACCAGACCTTTGGGCCTCCAATGATCATCACACTAATGGATCCATTATCACCCAACTTAATAGAAAATTATGATCTAGTTATCCCCATAACTAGTTCATTTTATGGACCTAATAATTTAAAAAATTTAATTTATGAGTTAAGAGAAGAGAAGAGATCAATCAGTAAACCATAATCCTCCCACTAACTTCATCAAGTCATTGAATTGGATTAGGATCATGCTCATTGAAATGGTACCTAGATCAGTCACACTGATCAACCTTAATATCATGGGTCAACTCGAATCACTTAGTGGTCTCATCAAGATATAATCTACTAAATTGGCCAGATAAGTGAAATCGATGGGAGGGTCTACCAAGCTTGCCTTAGACACCATCGAAATGATCAAGTAAGCCACTCTCAATTAAAAACCATCAATCGAAATGCTAGACTTACTTTAAATATCAATTGATTAATTAGTTTCGATTTAACCAATCTAATGATTCGGATTCAACCACTGAGCCATAATCAAGGTCCATTTGGTCTAATCAAAGATATAGACTTGACCATCTACAACTATTATATTGATTCTAGAGAAATCTTGATTTAATCTAATTCAATATTTAGTTAGATTTAATCAATTTCTCTAGTTAGTCCATTAACTCTTTGATTCTAACCTTAGGTCTAATCTAATTAAGAGGATCTTATTTGAGCTAACCCATGCCCTCATGTTTTACGTAATGTTATTAGATCTTTAATTTATAATTCTAAATCTAATTGATTCTACACTTAATTCTCAATTAACTTTCAGCATTAACATAGGTTTAGGTTTAGGTTTGAAATAATTTCAATATTTTTATTTTGTAAATAATTTACAACAAATATTATGCAAAAATTTTCTATTCTAAAACTGGATCGACTCAATTATCATTGAGCCGGCTACATAAAAAGACTGGGTCAACTTAATTCAAAATTGAGTCAGCTCAGTAATTGTGCGAGCACAATTCAAAGAGTTTTAGATCTGAAATTTTTTGCATACTACTAAAATAAAATCAATCATAATACTTTTAGATCATATCTAAAACTTTTATGATTTGAAATTTTATTTTTTCATGATAAAATAATTTTAATCATATAGATAGATACTTTATTTTTCATACAACTTTGTATCACATACAACAAACCTAAGGTTTCAAGATCTAGAATTTTATAGAAAAATAAATTCTTCCTTTCGTATTCTTCTTCATGGGATCTAATCATATGACACCCCTACATGCTATAAGAGCACCGCATTGAATGGAAAGAGAGGACCTTTAAACTCTTTTTGCTCCTATGACTGGATGGCCTAACGATCAACCAAATCTAAGTACTTGCTAATCGGATCATCTAATCTAATCACATATCATATATGCATGAATTTAGATCTAATCTAAATTACATCAGATCTGATTATAATTTTAGATCACATCTAAATCAGATCATAAGCATCATATACAATACATAAAATTAGATTTTATCAACGATCAACACAAACTAGGATAACCTTTTCACTGAAAGGGGTAAACCTTACAGCAGGATAACCTTATGTCAGTTTGTGCGATCAATCATTAATTAAATTTAGATCAAAATATTATATATCAGATCTAAATAAAATTTAAATTTAAATTTAATATGCACATAAATCATGTCATAATGAACCTAGGCTCTGATACCACTGTTGGTGAACGTAGGCGATTTATGCATGTATTTCAAAATTTTTTTGAAAAAATTATAGCAGAAGATAATTAGATTAATCAAATTAATCTAACATGCATATGATCTAATCATCAAATTAACTTACTCTAAGATCTATGACATGATATGTTGCATATAAAATTTAAAAAATACTGAAGATAAAATTAGCATGCATGTATATGAGTAGTAGATCATATCTACTTCTAATTTGAGTTCAGAATTCAATATCTTTGTGTGAGTTGATGATCACCACTACTGAAAGATATGGTGAAGGAGATCCTTGCTAGTTGCTTATAGTCGCATATGTGTTCGACCTCCATGGGAAGTCCACTCGAAGCTCCAATCTGATCGATCTTCTCGAGAGTGCTAGCTCGCGCGAAGACCTTCTTCTGGCTGATCTAGATCTTTTCTTCAAATCTCTAAGATTTTTTCAGAGATTAAAGATGAACTTCTGAAGGAAATGATGATGTAGAAGAAAAAAAGAAAAGAAATAATTTTCTCTCATATTTTTCTCTTTCCCAAACCTTGAGGACCAAAATCTAGAATTCAGCTTTTGCGCTAACCCAAAGATAGAGGACCCTCCTTCTCTTTTACACACCATGGAACCATGCCCCAAAACCTCCTCACATAGAGAACTCTTTTTCTACTATCTTACACACACAAAAGAAACAAATAAAGTTCTTTTTATAGGTGTGTAATAAGGTTGGGATAAGGAGTCTTAGAAATCTTGGACTCTTCCAAGAGATGTCGTCTCCTCATAATTCCACATCCAAAACACATCAAAAAAATATGGGATGCCCCTTCCCATATTATTTTATGGTAAATCAGTTCTCCAACTAATCTCTTATGAAAAACCTCCTCAAAATATCATACATATAAAGAGAAAAAAATAAGTTGGCATGGAGAGGTTGATTTGGATAAGAACAAACTCTCTTAATAAAGAATATTTTGAAATTCAATTTTAAAACCTTTTTTTTATCAAAACCAAATCAGATTTGGATATGAGATAAAGAGAGAAGAACTCTTTGGTGTGAAAAAATCTAATCTAAAAACTATTTATGCATGGAGATAGATGGCATCCAATGTGGGTTGGCGCAAGGGATAAGAGTCCAATCCTATATAGACACTTTATTTTCTTATTTGAATCCAAATCAAATCACCTCTGGTTTAGACCAAATAAAATGGATGAAACTTAATCTAATCAGGTTTATAAATCTTTAATCAAATCTTAATCAAATTAAAAATTGATTAAACTAAAGTCCTAATCAAATCAGGGATAATTCTCCCTTAGCGATTAGGTCATCTCATAACATAATCGAGTCAAACCTAATTGAATCCAATTCAATTAGATTTTATGTAATCCTCTTCACTCAATCAAATTGAGCTAATCAGTAATTTAATTATTAATTAATCTTTCATTAATTCACTAACACTTAGTAAATAAATTTATTACAACTTTTGCATAAGATTAATTATCAATCAAATTGATGATTAAGCCCTTGAATGATTCACAATCATTGATCAACAACATGATCAGTCAGAAACTTCTTTTGAGTGTGATCCCATAGGTTTGAATTCAAATCGATAGCATAGGAATAACTTTCTAAACCAATCGATATAACCATCTAGCAATGGTGACCCGATATCCGAATAGGTCGAATGAAGGCGAAGAAACATTCAAGAACCTATTGACGTATGATTACTGTATAATTCATCCTTTTGATCCTAATGCTCAAAGATGACCAAAGATTTAACTATCAATCCTAGATAAGTCATCAACATTATGTTTTAATCTTTTTCAAATCCATCACATGGATTATCCAGATCCAGATTTTGCTAAATTGAAATACATTGATATATTAACTCCTACTAATTTGGAGCGGTCAATCTCATCTTAACTCACACACCGACTTAATAAGTACTTAACTGTACCCAAAATTCTTTCATCACTGAATTAGAAACTCAGTTAGTCCAACATCAAAGTACAGTGAGTTGCTTGCAAGTCATCATAGTGATCTCAGATTGGAGGGATACTTATACTCATACCCTTCGCGAGCTATTCTTGACAGCAGAGTGCTCCGTAGTTGGTCATATTTAGCGATGATGTGCTCCTACATCTCACCTGTATGCCATATCAGTATCTCCATACTATTTGGTTACGAGGACAATCAACGTATATGGCACACAATGACCTACACTTGATATCACTATCATCCTGATAATAGCATATCGTTTAGTCAAGAACCAATTTAAGGACTACACGACAAATCTTCTTTTATTGATCAAAGTAGTCCTAAGAACTTCATCATAACATAGGAGTTCGTTAGAAGATGTAATCTTGTGATAAAAAATACTAAATAACTTTTATTATTTATCAATTCATGTATATTTATAATTAGCACGATCATCAAATGATTGGCTTTAGGACATAATTCCTAATATGTCAGGCTTGAACCTTTTGTATAGGTATATATACAATGTAATTAGGTCAAGAAAAAATACAGTGAATGAAAATAGCTCTTACTTCTAAAAACCTTAGCCGCCTTTACTCTCTTCTCTCTTTCTTCTTCTCTCGCACATCGTAGGACATCCCTGATCTCAAGGTTCTTTGGTTCACTGATTAATCTCAGGTGTCTTTACATGATCCAATTTTCATAATAATTGATATCAAAGTCAAGTTCGTGGGGAAGGAAGGAATCAAGCTGGAAGAAAGAAGATCTTCAAAGACTGAAGTTTCAGTAATCCTCAATCAAGGTACTTCTCAGACCTATCTTGGATTTTGTGTTGTGCTGGTGGTGTGGATCCAGCCATGGGGAGCAATATCAAGGTCGATTTTGAGAAGTTTGACAGGAAGGGGAGTTTCTCCATGTGGAAGATTTGAGTAAAAGATCTCCTAGTCCAGCATGAATTGGATCTGACATTGGAGGAGAGGCCAGACAGGTTGTCGGATCAGCAATGGATGTCTCTTAAGAAGAGGGTGTTGTGCTCTGATACCATTTGTTAGGGGAGAAAAAAGAAAGAAAGAGAGAAAAAAATACCACAAACAAAGATAGGTAATATGGATTGGCCTCAAGCCTACCTCCATGGGGCGTGCAAGCTTCATCATGAGAGAAACAAAAATAAAGAATATAAAAAGAACTCATCACTCGACCCTTGTACAAGAGTCTCTTAATAAGAAGCTTCAAACTTCTCATAAAAGCACTCTAAAATCTCTTAAAAAATTTATCTGTATGATCAGGATATCACCAGCTATCCAACGTAATAAACAGCTCGTCAATCGGAGCTATATAAGCTTCAAAATGGCCAAAACAGTATTACACTAGGATACCATGTCCAAAATAAATCCTAGATCAATTCTAGACCATCCGATCATGATCATCTCGAATCAGAGCCATTCGATCATGCAGAATCAATGCTTCCCATCTTCTGATCAAACTCAAGATGAGTCCCAACCATCCGATCCAGACCAACGCTGCTTTCGACCATCAAATCATGCTCAATCACTGCTGCCATTTGATCTTCGCCAATGCGAGTGATGGCTATTGGATCGTGCCTTCTCCTCAGCTGTCGGATCACAATCGGTCCACTTGCCTGACTATGAGTGATGATAAAGCACGATCCATCATGGATCATGATATCTAGCAGGCTTGGGCGCCCATGCTCGCGGGCCACGCATGTGCCTGGGCCATTCCAGCACTCTGTCAAGCTTGGCCCATGCCACCACCAGCCTGCACCAGCCTATGGGCCATACCATCTGGTTTTAGCCTTCTTTCGCATGTATCTCCTTCGTCTGGACTCTGTTTGGATTATTCTTGGGCTCGTTAGATTTCGTTCATCATCCTGGATCTCGTTCTAAGATTATTGTGGATCGAATCTCAAAGAATTTTTCTCAACAGAGGACATTTTCCGCCATCAGGGGATGCTTGGCTGACTCGGCCCTATATTTGATGTTGGAAGAGAAGACTTCAAAGGGGCTTTGGTCAAAATTGCACACCCTATACATGGAGAAAAACATATGCAATGAGCTGATATCAAAGAAGCAGCTCTACAGCCTTTGGATGTAGGAAGGCAGGGATGTACTCATTCATATCTAGAGATTCGATTAAATCAACAATGAGCTATTGAATATTGGGGTGAAGTTAGAAGAGGAGGACCGATTATTGCTATTGCTATGCTCGTTGCCCTTGTCTTTTGATCCCTTGATGATGACACTGCTTTACAAGAAGGAGACTTTATACTATAAAGAACATTGTCTCATTGCTTCGATCCAATGAGTAGAGGGAGAGATTGACCAAGGAAGATATTCTCCAGAAGGGTTTAGCCGTAGAGGAGAGATCAGGAAGAGGATGGGACAAAAGCAAGTCAAGGGGACGGTCAAAGTCCAAGAAGGAAAGAAGGAAGTTAAATGCTTCAAATGCAATGAGATCAGTCATTTCAAGTGGGACTGTCCACTTTAGAAGAAGCAGAAAGAAAAGGCAGCAGCTGATTCACTGAGTATGGTGGCTGATCGTGAGGTGGAGGATGACCTTCTGGTTGTGTCAGATAGTTACAGGAGTGGCATAGAGGTATGGACATTAGACTCAGCCTATTCACATCATTACATCCCAAATAAGTCTTGGTTCACCACATACACTAAGACAAATGAGGGGTGCATGACAATAGGAGATGACCACCCGTGCAAGATTGCTAGCATAAGAATAGTTCAGGTGTGAATGCTTGATGGGATGGTGTGGACCCTTACTAATGTGAAACACATTCTAAAATTAAAGAAGAACTTGATGTCATTTGGCTATCTGGAGAGAAATGGCAATAGCTTTAGTAGTCATGCCAGGAGTGGAGTACTGAATATCTCCAACAGGGCCATGGTGGTAATGAGAAGAAGAAGCCTAAAGAATAACCTTTATAGGTTGGAAGGTTCAGTTGTGACCATAGATTCCAATATGATGGCTGCGGCACAGGCACAGGATCAGTAAGACCTGCATCGATTATGGCACTACCACCTGAGCCATATGGGAGATCGAGGGATGCAAGAACTGAGCAGACATGGGATGATTCTAGACACAGAGGGCAGAGTTTTAGAGGTTTGTGATCCATACCAGATGGGCAAATAGGAGAGGATTTAGTTTGCCATCAGTACAGTTAGGAGTGTTGCACCATTGGAGCTTATTCACATGGATGTATAAGGACCAGCACTTATCTTGGCCAGGAATGGGGCCAGGTACTTCTTGACACTGATTGATGACTTTTCAAGAAAGGTGTGGGTCTACTTCTTGAGGAAAAAGTTAGATGTCTTTTTCAAGTTTAAGGTGACGAAGGTCAAGGTGGAGAAGGAGCAAGGGTGCAGTGTCAAGTGCTTGAGATCAGATAATGGTGGAGAGTTCACCAGTAGGAAGTTCCAAGTGTTTTATGAGGAGTATGACATCCAAAGGCATTTCACAATGAAGGAAACTCCACAGCAAAATGAGGTGGCCAAAAGGATGAACAGGACTCTTCTAGAGAAAGCAAGATGCATGAGGCTGCAAGCAGGACTTTTCAAGGCATTTTGGATGGATATAGTTGATGTATCATGCTGCCTGGTGAATCAGTCACCTCATACCAGACTAGATGGAGGGATTTCTGAGGAGCAGTGGTCTAGAAAAAAGGTGGAGTTGGACCACCTTAGGGTGTTTGGGTGCATGGCCTATGTGCACATTGCTGCAGGTGAGTAAAGCAAATTGGATGCCAGGTCGAAGAAGATGGTGTTCCTGAGCTATCCACGAGGTGTGAAGGAATACTGACTATGGGATCCCTTGGAGAAGAAATCCATCATCAGTAGAGATGTTGTCTTTGATGAGAGCTCGATTCTCCAAAGGTAAGAAGATATTAAAGAACAGCAAGAGCAGCAGGAGATCCAACCGAGCAACGGTGGATAGCTAACCTCCTATATTATTTTGTCTTTTGCAGCTGCACCTGAAGGACTTGGTATTCAGATGAAGCACTCACTAAAGGTGTCTCCACAAGTGGAGAGGGCTGAGCTAGGAGGTAGAATGCAAGAGGGTCAACAGGATCAGGTTGGACCCAGGACGAATATCGGGGTTGCACTACACAAGCCCAAAAGGAACGTACAGCAACCAGAATTGTATGGCTTTGAGGAGTCTATTTCTTATGCTCTGGTGACTACAAATAGGGACCTATTACCTATAAGGAGGTAGTGGAGAGCCATGACAGAGATAGGTGGGTTCAGGCAATGTCCGAGGAGATGCAGTCACTCCATGAGAATCAGACATGGTGGTTGGAGCAACTGCCATAGGGGAAGAGACCCATTGGATGCAAATGGATCTTTCAATGCAAGGAGGG
>NC_026000.2:116251370-116271848 GCF_000442705.2 Elaeis guineensis | reverse complement strand
ACCCCATTACTCTCTGACAGGCTGTATTAACAGCCATGATTCTGCTCCACTCCCTGCGGCGGACCCTACGCGACCCCATTACTCTCTGACAGGCTGTATCAACGGCCATGATTATGCTCCACTCACTGCGGCGGGTGCTGCGTGACTCCACTACTCCCTGGCAAGTAGCGGCAAGGGACGCCACTCCACTACCTGCAACAGGCTCCACGTGGCAGGCCATAGCAATAGCCACGGGTCTACTCCACTACTCTTCACAGCAAATTCCGTCTGACTCTGGGCAGCCGTCTGCCAAACGGTTACAGGCGTCGCTGTCAATCTGCTGCCCCCTCCGTCTATAAAAGGAAAACCCCAGATACGTTATTCTATAAGCTCTCATTTTTCATCTCAAAACTCTGCTAAATTCTCCGTTCGAGCACTCCATTCTTGTTGAGGCAGAGAACTGACTTGAGCGTCGGAGGGTCTTGCCGGAGCAACCCCACCTCCGGTTTAGACTTCCTTTGCAGGTCCCGGTGGCGACCGCGACTTCCCCGACTCCAGCTTCTCCGGCGCAAGCAGATTTTTGCACCAACAATCCTTAATTGATAGTTTAGATCTGATCCAAGATATATTTAGAAGATTAAAGTATTTAATCTTTTATTTTTTATCGTAAAATTTTAAAAATACATACTTTGAACTACTCATTTTTCTTTAATAATTTAAGTCTTATTTTCTCAAGATGGACTTTAGTCTTCTATTGGCTCAACTGCTTTGTCAGTGGGTCTGTTATGTTCTCCACAGAGTTTACTCTTTGCACCTTGATATATTTCTTCTCGAGATAGTTGCATATGATATAAACATGCCGTTCGATGTGCTTGGGAGACTTGGGCTCCTTGGCTAGTGCTATGACGTCGTTGTTTTCATAGTATAGAGTGATAGCATCTAATGCCATTATGTCAAGTTTCACGATAAATTTTTTGTACCAAAAGGCTTTCTTTGTAGCATCCGAGGCAACGACATACTTAGCTTCCATCATTGAATTCACAATGATGGGTTGCTTGAAACTCTTCCAGCTAGTAGCACCACTATTGCATATGATGTAGACCTTCTATCATTAGGATCAGATATAAAATTTGAATTAGTGTATCCTTCAACCCATAACTCTGATCCTTTCTCAAAGATCAAGAACAAATCTTTAGTTCTTCTCAAGTATTTAAGGATGTTCTTCATAGCTATTCAATACTCTTCATTTGAATTCGACTGATACCTGCTCATGATGCTCACAACAAGTGCAATATCAGCTCTAATCCATAACATGACATACATGAGGCTCCCTATAGCTAAAGCATAAGGGATCCTACTCATGCACTGAATCTCTTCAGATGTGCTTGGACACATCTTCTTGGAGAGAGTGATATCATGCTTAAGGGGTGGGAGTCCCCTTTTAAAATTCTCCATACTAAATATTTGTAGTACTTTCTCTATGTATATTTTCTATGAAAGGCCAACCATCCTTTTAGATCTATCTCTATAGACCTTTATTCTGAGAATATAGGATACTTCTTCTAGTCTTTCATGAAGAATTTCTTGGACAACCATCTTTTGATCGAGATCAATATAGGAATATCATTTCCAATAAGGAGGATGTCATCCACGTACAGTACAAAGACTGTGACAGCACTCCTGCTGACCTTCTTATAAATGCAAGGCTCCTCCTCATTCTTGATAAAATCAAATATTTTGATTGCATCATTGAAATGAGTATTCTAGCTCCGATAAGCTTTTTTTTATGTATATATGGATCTTTATAGCTTGCAAATTTTGTGATCTTCATCACTGAAAGTGAAACTCAAAGGCTGCTCCATATAAATATTTTTCTCAAGATATCTATTTAGGAATGTAGTTTTCATGTCCATCTATCATATCTCATAATCATAAAAAGCTGCAATGGCAAGCAGTGTGCAAATGGATTTAAGCATAGCCACCGGTGAAAAGGTATCCTGACAGTCAATATTTTTACGCTGACTATAACTTTTCACTACTAGTCTAGCTTTATAGGTCTCTATCTTACCATCTGTACCTTTTTTTTTTGTAGATCCATTTACACCCAATGGATACTATACCTTCTGGTGGATCCACTAAGGTCTATACTTAGTTCCAATGCATTGAGTTAATTTCTAACTTCATAGCATTCAACTATTTCTCAGAGTCGATGTCTGACATTACCTCGTCATAGGTTTTAGGATTATTTCCATGATCCTTATCTCCTAGACAAATATTTTTTCTACATCCTCTGTAAGAATACTTAAGCATCTTTTCAAAGGATGGAAAACCCCACTTGACCTATGAGGTGGATGAGGAACAACAACTATTGGCTGAGTGTAAATGGGTTTGATGGGTTCTTGATAGATATGCTAAATTTATATTAGAAGGATCAATACTTGTGTTAATTAATTTATTTTATTTGAATTTGATTTTTTGTTAATTTTTAGATATCATTGGTTAGAAAGCCTGAATCCATTATTTGTGAAAGATTTGACTTGAAGACTAAGTTCGAGTTCGAGTTTTAGATCAAGCCAAGAGTAAATATAGGAAAGGACTAAGGTGAATACGATACGGTATACGGATGCAGAATGGTACAGAGAAGAAAATCTTAAAATAAAGAATAAAGTGGGATATGTGCGATATTAGATCAAAAGAACAAATTTTTTTTTGGAAAAATGGATTTAAGAGCATTAAAAGTTAAGGGGCTTGCATGCATTTAAAGCACAAGAAAAGTTTTTGCTGGGTGCTGGAATGTCTTCTTCATAAGGGAAGAATAAAAAAAAAATTCAAATAAGGGCCATGTTGGATTGTAATTTAAAGAAAGCAATGGTTTCAAATGGCAACTGGATGCATTGCATGGGTCAAAAGGTGGAGAAAAAGAAGGGGACGTGGACCTTGTGCGCTGAAGAGAGAAGCATGGGACGTGTGAGCAACCATGCGGTTGGATGCGACATGAGGCATTGCTGACGTAGGTGAAGCAGCACACGGCACAACCAAGAATGCAAAGGAAAAAAAAAGAAAGGGCGGGCTGGCTGGATGCACGTTGGACACGCAGGGCCTGGTGATGACAAAAAAAATTTTTTTGAAAATATTTTTAAAAAAATTCTAGCATCCTTTTTTTCTTCATCTCATCCATCCAAGCCTCCTTACCACTTCATCTCAGCCATCTATTTTCTTAAGATGCATCCTTTCATTAGTCCCACATCTAAAACATACAAAAACCTCTCACCTCCTATGCCCATAAATGAAGGCCAATACCTCTACTCTTATCTCTTTCTCTACACCATACCTCTTGTAGGGGCCTGTATGATAGACGAAAATGTCCATCTTTCTAATTTTTTAGCCTTGTTCCCACTTTTTTCCATCCTTCCAACATATGAGAAGGAATATCAACTAGGGGGAGGTGTAGAATCAGAAGGCTCTGTTGGATTTTGATGGTGCAGTGGAAGGATTAGGTGGTTAAAATTTTTCATTCAAAACATCCGATGCACCGAAAATCCTAATGCCCAGAAATCCTTGACTATAATAATCAAAGTATAATAAATTAAACTTGGATAAAAAGAAGACCTATAGCACTAATCCTAATTTTCACAAGGCATCCACATGTCTGCCCTCTAACGGTAATCCACACAAAAATTGAACCAAAGACAGCACACCTTCTTCTCCTTGCTTCAAGAGTTCTAGCCCCTAGAACTCGACTAGCCTCATACCAATCAGATTTCTTCAAGAACTTGACTCCATCCTCTTAGAACCTCCTCTGAATTTTTGATTCTCCTTCTTTAGAATCCTCAAAACCCTTATTAGGATCAGATAAGGCATTGTCTTAAATCCCAAAGTCTTGTCCTAAAATTAAGATAGGTTGTAAGAAAGAAAGGAGAGCAACAAAGAGAAATTGAAAATCTTTTCTGAATACATCGGACACCCAGTCCTTTTATAACCACTAGAGAGACACCAAAAGAGAAAAACATACCTCATCTTAGAGGCTTATCTGATCTAATTATCAGAGATAAGAGTTCCTTTAAGCAGAAGGACTCTTATCAATAATACATCAATCAGCACCCTCATCTGCACGCGTGACCAGAGAAAGGATGTTTTCACATCCCTTCTCAAATTAGAAAAATCCACAAAAATTTATGTGGATAGAGAATTCAATCTTAATCTCAGATCGCCTAATAAGGAGATCAAAAAATCTACAAAGAGATGTGATCTCACATCCTTTCATGCAAAGTCTGATCACCGCGCACATGAGCATGCAAGGAAGATTACAGCATCTGTTTGGCCATCTGATAAGTCTGAAAAAATTTTAAAAAAATCACCAAACATATATTATCAAATATAAAATATTATCAAAAAAAAATATTTTAATTTGAAATCATTTGATCAGGAGAAAGACTCTTTAAATTGCAAAGAGATGCGACGCTTCTGCACGTGTACGAGACATCCTTCTCTTTTCTAATTTTTCTCCATCCCAAAAAATTCAGAAAAAATACATCTCATACTTTGAGATGTGCAGCAGAGGATGGAGGGTGATGTGGGCTACCACACATATCTTAATCCTCTACCAAAAAGATTTTCTCTTCTGCTCATGCCAACACTTGCATGCAAATAGCTTTTGTGCCAAGAGTCCTTCTCAATTTGGACTCCTCATATTTTGGTGTTAACATGAGATTAGATACCTCATTTTGGACTGCTTCTAGGTGGCATGATCTGACCCAAATATCCACCAAATTGAGCTAGCTAATTAGCAAGAGATGAGATCAAATTGATCTCCAAAAGAGCAAGGGTTTCCACACATGCTAGCATGCTTACCGGAACCCTGATTGAATCCAAAATTCCAATCAACCTTTTTCAAAAGGGTCCTTGGTCAATTTTTATGTGTGTAACCTATTGGATTTCACATCTAGTTAGTAGTAGGTCTAAGTATAAGTTGATCTAATTTGATTAGATTCTAATCTAATCGATTAAGGTCCAATCGAGCAAACCCAAGCTCAACAATTAGAATCCTTTCTAATTGGTGATCGAATTAAACTCTTTAACTCGGTCAAAAACTTACAAGTCAAGATTGACATCTAGTAACATATCATGACTATTCAGAAGATATAAAATTTGATGAAAATATTAAATATACCCTTCAGTGATAAGTTACCGTGCAATTCAATCCTTCGATCATTCCTGCACCCTGAATATATTCATGGATATGAATCATATTAAACTCAAACACATATTCATATCAATTATCAATTAATCAATGATGACTCCAATTAAGAAGTATTAGAAACTCTTTCTAATCTCCTTCCTTTTTTTGGCCAAAAGACTTTTTCTGAGTCATCTAAGATTAAGAATACACAGATGTGATCTCCTCTTACTAGGAGTGATCGATTTCATATTGACCTACTCACAATCTCCATACACACCCACTATATCCAGAATATCCTGTATATGTCTTAATGCTATTTTTAGGTATGAACCAAAATATGAGTTCATGTGCACAAGATTTTATAGTAGTCGCAGGTCTAAGAATCACTTGCACAACTCCCACTTAGAGAACCATCTTTAATATGTAAGTAAGGCTTCCATAAGATATTCTCTTTCATCGAGTCAATTCAGTGAACTCATTTTCCAAATGAGCACCCATATCTTTGTATTAGTGTCCCATACACAAGTGGCTAGTGAGATCTGCCACTCTCTCTATCGAGCATGCATAGGATGTGCCAGTCTATCCGAAATATTGATCTCTGACTCAATACTTCTATGATCAAAAATATTTAAGATTTAGATTTTTAAGATTTTAGGTTGACCAGCATGACCCATTCATGTCTCCCAAAATTATTGCCCTAATCTTTGGGGTTCATTATAATTTAGACATTATAAGATGCAGCTAAAATGATGAATCAATATCTTAAATAATAAATATCATTATATGAGTTGAAAAATTATAAAAAAATTTTTATCATAATACACTTACGATTGGCTCATAGGGCACTCTTCTTTCAATCTCCCACTTACACTAAAGTCAATCACCTTTATATCTCATACAATCAAGATAGTGATCAAATAGCTACTGTGGTATGGCCTTAGTGAATGGGTCTGCTATATTATTCTTTATATCTACTCATTCAAGGATAACATCTTGTCTCTAACGAGATGGAAGCATTTGAAGATGTGCTTAAATCTATAATGTGATCAAGGTTCTTTAGCTTGAATAACAGACCCAATGTTATCACAATAGAGTGACATTGATTCTTCAATCTCAAGAACGACTCTTAAATTTATGATGAATTTTTTTATCCAGACAGCTTCCTTAATAGCTTCACTAGCAGCGATGTACTCTGCCTCAGTAATTGAGTTAGCTAATATCTGCTGCTTGAAACTCTTTCAACTCACTGCTCTATCATTTAGGATAAACATGTATCCTGATATTGACTTGCTATCATTCGGATCAAACTAGTTTCAACTCTGATCCTCCATATATGAGAAAAATATCTTTAGTCCTTCTTAGGTACTTTAGAATATTTTTCACAGCTTTCTAATGATCCTCTCCTGAATCAACTTGAAATCTGCTAGCTATGCCCAAAGTATAAGCTATATCGGGCCTGGTACATAGCATGGCATATATGATTGATCTCACAGCCGAAGCATAAGAGATTTCATTCATCCTCTTCTTCTCTTCTGGTGTCTTAGGACATAATTTCTTAGAGAGACATATACCATGACTTGCAGGCAGGTAACCTCTTTTACTTGTCTCCATATTAAATCTCTTTAATATGAGATCTATGTACCGTGACTGGGATAAGCTTAATATTCTTTTAGATCTATCTCTATAGA
The DNA here is from genome assembly GCF_000442705.2 of Elaeis guineensis. Taxonomy (NCBI): domain Eukaryota; kingdom Viridiplantae; phylum Streptophyta; class Magnoliopsida; order Arecales; family Arecaceae; genus Elaeis; species Elaeis guineensis. The sequence continues at coordinate 116,265,002 of NC_026000.2, read as the reverse complement.
TCTTTATATCTAGTATATAGGATGCTTCACCCAAGTCTTTCATAAAAAATTTATTCGATAGCTAAGTCTTGACTGATTATATCATTGGGATATCATTCCCAATGAGCAGTATGTCATCGACATACAGAATCAAGAAGACAACAACACTCCCACTTATCTTCTTATACACACATGGTTCATCCTTATTTTTGATAAAGCCAAACTCTTTGACTATCATATCAAATCATTCCAACTCCTCGAAGCCTGTTTCAATCCATAAGTGGATCTTTTTAGCTTGTATACTTGATTTGCCCTCCCACTTGAGATAAATTTCTCTGGCTGAGTCATATAGACCTCTTTCTCTAGATTACTATTGAGGAATGCGGTTTTGATGTCCATCTGTCAGATCTCATAATCGTAGTATGCTGCTATAGCTAGCAAAATCTGGATGGACTTGAGCATAGCCACTGGTGAAAAGGTTTCATCATAGTCAATTTCTTGCCTCTGTCTGAAATTCTTTGCCACCAACCTAGCTTTGTAGGTTTCTATTTTGCTATTTGCTTCGATCTTCTTCTTGAAGACCCACTTGCATCCTATTGGGGTCACACCCTCAGGTGCATCAACCAAAATCCATACTTGATTGATGTACATCGAGTCCATCTCAGATTTTATGAATTCCAGCCATCTGTCTGGGTCTCTACTCATGACAGCTTTTGAATAGATCAGTGGATCATCATCCTGAATGATATTGATTGAATTATCATTCTCAATGATAAAATCATATCTCAGAAGTGCTTGACGCACTCTATCTGATCTTCGGAGAGGAGGTGTGTATTGTGGATGTACCTCATCCTTGGATACTTCTGATTGAGGATCTTCTTGTGGTTCAACCATAGATATTTCTAAATTGGTTTGTAGATCATGAACATCCATAAGTTCAATATCCCTCTCAATGCCTCCTTCTTGGATGAATTTATTTTTCAAGAAAGTGGCGTGCCTACTAACAAATACCTTTTGTTCAGTAGGGTGGTAAAAGTAGTATCCATTAGTTTTCATAGGATACCCTATAAACTTATACTTATCTGATCTAGCACTAAGCTTATGTCCAAAAATATTTCTGACATAAGCAGGACAACCATAAATCTTAAGATGTTTAAGATTAGGCTTCCTTCCCTTCCATATCTCATATGGTGTGCTTACAACAGACTTTGAAGGCATCCTGTTTAAAATATATGCGGCAGTCTCTAGGATATATCCCCAGAAAGATTTTGAGAGATCAGTGAAGCACATCATGGACTGCATTATATCCATCAATGTGCGATTCTTCTTTTTTGCTACACTATTTAACCAGGATGTATAAGGAGGGATCCATTCAGAGAGAATACCTTTACTTTTAACATGATCAAGAAATTTACTAGATAAATATTCTCCTCCTCGATCAGATCAAAGAACCTTGATACTTTTTCCAGTTTATTTCTCGACCATACATTGATACTCCTTAAACTTATCAAAGGTTTCGGATTTATGTTTTATAAGATACACATATCCAAACCTTGATAAATCATTTATAAAAGTGATAAAATAAAAGTATCCTCCTCTGATCTGAGTTGCCATCGGTCTACATACATCTGTATATACTAAGGCTAACAACTCATTTTCCCTCACTCCATATCCCGAGAATGGAGTCTTGGTCATCTTACCCATGAGACAAGATTTACAAGTTTCTAATGATTCATAATTATATGAGTCAAAGAATTTTTCTTTGTATAACTTGTTAATCCTTGACTCACTAATATGACTAAGGTGGCAATGTCAGAAATATGTGACATTCATATCTTTTTTCTTTCTTTTTATATTTCTTTCAATATGAAAAATATTTTCATTGAGTGTCAGAATTAAAAGATTGTTATCAATATAACTACTGTCATAAAATTTATTTGAAAAGAAAATGGAGCATCTATTTTTTATTAGCCTTATTTCATAATCTTGTTTTAAAAATAAAAGTATAGAAATAATATTTTTAATGACCATTGGCATGTAATAACAGTCTTTTAATTTTAAAAATTTTGCCCGAAGGCAAATTAAGGACATAGGTTCCCATTGCCTCTGTTGCGCTAATGGACTCTCCACTTGCACCATAAAGCTCAAGGTCACCTCTCTTCAGACTTTTGATATTTTGTAGTCACTGTAATGAATTATAAATATGTGATCTATAAACGGTATCAATATCCAAGTATCAAAGTCTGAGCCACTCAATAAAAAATAGATCTATATCATATACACCTTTTGGTGCTATACTTGCACTCTACTTCAATCTTGCAAGATTATTCTTGCAATTAAATTTTTAATATCCAAATTTATCACAAAATGAACAGATAATATCTTTATAGATATCTATTGCCTTCTCATTATTACTGACCATCCCAAGGTCAAAAATATCCAGAACATCAGAGTTTTTATTCGATACGAATCTAACTTGTAAGTTTCTCAACTAATCTATATAGTTTGGATCCATCAACATATTTCATACAGTGAAAATAAGGAAGCCATAATGTCAACTTAAATTTATATAAATAAAAATAATAGTATAAGCATACCACTTATGTTTGACATGTATAACTAGATGAAGTCTTTTAATCCAGTTATGTCTCTCACTATTTTATCGGATACTATAGCCCTCTCCTATGGTAAATAAGAAATCTTAAACTGATTTCTTAATGGAGTTGAGACCCTAATCTCTCAATGAAGCCTTGTGGATATCACAACAAACCTCAATGAGTTCAAAGATAGGAAAACCTATCTAATTGCATCTCATGCAACTCTCAACATAATCTTTTCCTCTAAAAATACTCATAGCCTTGTGGATATCACAACAAACTATAGTATTTTTAGTTAAGTTAGACCTTTCATTTTCATACAGTCATATCTGAAAAATGCTGCCCTTGTGGATATTAAAATAAAGTAACATATCCAAAATATACCATAAAGTATCTAATATGCACCAAGACAAACCCACGTCAATCCCCATAGCAAGCCTTATGGATATCACAACAAACTTACTATAGTTTTTGACAAGATATTGACTAGACATGAAGGAAGGCATATGTAGTGCTCAAAATACTGAGCTACCTTCATTCAAGATTCGAACTAATTCAATTGATTAAAAAAGTATTAAGATTGGTGGAGGTCCCCCCGTTGCTTTTCTTAGACACCAATAAAATTGGCTAGGCTAGCAACAAAATCAATTAAATAACCACCGCACTTGAAACACTCTTTAGACACCAATTGATTAATTGATTCAAGAAATAGGTTAGCTACTGATTTACAATACTATAACTTAATATAATTTTTATGAGGGTTTTAATGGTCTCATGCACATCTTTATTCAATCAATCATATTGATGTACTATTATAGTTGTATCTTAACAATCATAACAAGTAATCATAGCATCTAATCATATCTCTAAGATATGAGATTATAATCATACAACATGATTATAACTAATCATCTCAAGTATATCACATATGTATGAAGTTCTAATAACATGCATGAATACAAAATGCTCTTTTTATTGTTCTTCTTCTTGGGACATCACAATGGCACCCCTACATACCATAAGAGTACCCTATAAAATAGGAAGAGAGGATCTCTGAACCCTACTTACTCTTATGATTAGATGGTCTGGTGATGAACCTCAATTAGAGTACTAAGCTACTAAGAGAGATTCTATACATACATCATGCATTTTATTTTTAAAACATATCTCTAAGAGATGCTAGGGTTTGGATGTTCAATCGGTTCAACCCTTGACCCAACTTGAACCAAACTAAAAACCCATGCTTGATCACAATCAAGATAATAATTTAACCTTTGATTATATAGATTAAGGTAGGCTCTGATACCACTATTAGGTTCTGATGGTGCAGTAGAAGGACTAGGTGTTTAAAATTTTTCATTCGAAACACCTGATGCATCGAAAATCCTAATGCCCAGAAATTCTTGACTATAATAACCAAAATACAATAAATTATACTTGGATAAGAAGAATACTTATAGCACTAATCTCAATTTTCATAAGGCGTCTACATGTCTGCCCTCCAACAGTGATCCACACAAAAATTGAACCAAAGACAGCGCTCCTTTTTCTACTTGTTTCAAAAGTTCTAGCCCCTAAAACTCGACTAACCTCATACTGGTCAGGTTTCTTTAAGAACTTGACTCCACCCTCTCAGAATCTCCTTTGAATTTTTGATTCTCCTTCTTTAGAACTCTCACAACTTTTATTTGCACCAAATAAGGCTTTGTCTTAAATCCCAAAGCCTTGTTCTAAAACTAAGATAGGTTGTAAGAAAGAAAGGAGAGCAACGAAGAGAAATTAGAAACTTTTTCTGAATACATCGGACACCCAGTACCCAGGCCCTTTTATAGACATCAAAGAGATGCTAAATGAGAGAGACATGCCTCATCCAAGAGGTCTATCTGATTTGATTATCAGAGATAAGAGTTTTTTCAAGTAGAAGGACTCTTATCAATGATACGTTGATCAGCACCTTCATCTGCACGCGTGACCGGAGAAGGGATGTTTTCACATCCCTTCTCAAATCAAAAAAATCTACAAAATTCCATGTGGATAGGGGATTCAATCCTTATCTCAGATCATCTAATAAGGAGATCAAAAAGTCCACAAAGAGATATGATCTTGCATCCTTTCTTGCAAAGTCTGATCACCATGCATGCATGCACGTGAGGAAGATTCCAATATCCGTTTGGCCATCTGATAAGTCTGAAAAAATTCCAAAAAAATCACCAAAAATATATTATCAAATATGGAACATTATCAAAAAATATTATTCTAATTTGAAGGCATTTGTTTAGGAGAAGGACTCTTCAAATCATAGAAAGATGCGATGCTTTTGCACCCATGCACGAGACATCCTTCTCCTTTTCAATTTTTCTCTTCCCCAAAAAATTCAGAAAAAATACATCTCATACTTTGAGATATGTATCAAAGGATGGAGGGTGATGTGGGCTATCACACATATCTTAATCCTTTGCCATAAAGATTTTCTCTTCTGCTCACGCCAACACTTGCATGCAAACAGTTTTTGCGCCAAGAGTCCTTCTCAATTTGGACTCCTCATATTTTGGTGTTAACATGGGATTAGATGCCTCATTTTGGGCTGCTTCTAAGTAGCACGACCTAACCCAAATGTCTACTAAATTGGGCTATTTAATTAGCAAGGGATGAGACCAAATTGATCTCCAAAAAAGCAAAGGTTTCCACACGTGCTAGCAAACTTATAGGAACCTTGATTGAATCCAAAATTTCAATCAACATTTTTTAAAATGATCTTTGGTCAATTTTTATTTATGTATGACCCATTGGGTTTTGCATCTAGCCAACAGTAGGTCTGGATATAAGTTGACCTAATTTGATTAGATTCTAATCTAGTCGATTAAGGTCTAATCGAGCTAACCCGAGCTCAACAATTAGAATCCTTTCTAATTGGCAATCGAATTAAACTCTTTAACTCGATCAAAAATCTACAAATCAAGATTGACATCTAACAATATATTTCAGAAGATGTAGAATTTGATAGAAATATCAAATATACCCTTCAATGGTAAGTTACCATGCAATTCAATCCTTCGATCATTCCTGCACCCTAAATATGTTCATGAGTATGAAATCATATCAAACTCAAATACAAGTTTGGGTGCCTCTTCCTTACTGGTTTTTAGCATCTGATAGCAGGACATAGCAAGGAGAAACTCTAGAGAAAAAAAAAGAAGATCAAGGAGAAAGATCAAGTGTTGATCGCGATCCAGGCTTCATTCAGATTCAGCAGGCTGAATTTTGAAGAATCAAAATTCAGATTATAGAAGATTGCTCCAAGCTGATCTCGAGTGGATACTCATAGAGACTGGATATTTATGCAGCTAACAGAGAGCCTCATCTCTTTCAGATCCAGTTTTAAAGAAAGAGATGGTGAAACAGGTATATGATTTGATCACAAGCTGAATTTCAGCATATATCAATTTCAACATATGAAATAGATCCATGTAGTTATATATCTTTTATACATGTAAAATTTAAATTAAAAGTATTTTAATCTTATTCTCCATTCCGATATTTAGAAAATAAAAATTTTGAAATACATATGCATGCACCAAACCTCAAAACACAATATTTAATCTCTAAGCCATTAACAGGGCTTGAAGTTGGAAAAAAAATTAAAACAAAAAAAATAAAAGAAAAAGAAAGAACCTAAACTAGAACTTCTTTTATAACCTTCCTCTGCAGAGTCTGAAAGAAGAGTGCCCTATAAGCCAATCGCAAGCCAAACCTCTAGAGTATGGAACACCTTGGGATGCGCGTCCCAAGGAAGGGGTGTATAGAACACCCAAGAGGAGAAGAAGAGAGGATGTGGGGAGAGCCTTTGGGTGTGAGAGGCTGCTGGTTTTGATGCTTTAGGGACCTTAGAGAAGGTCCCTTTAAATAGACATAAGGATTGAATCCTATTCAATCTCATAATACAAGTCCTACTTGCATTAGGATTCCTATTAACTTAAGTTATCCAACTTACATTAGGAAGCCCATTAGGTGCCAACTATTGGAGCCCTTGCACCCATAATTAGATACCATTTTTTGCACCCAAAAGATACCCCATATAAAAATCAAATGCCCTCTAATTAATGGACACGTCCAAATTGATCAAATCAAAGTGGTGCCCCATAATAACTATCAAGGAGATTCATAAGGAATTTGCACCCTTAATTTATATGATCCATAACCTTAGACACACAATAATTGAAGTCTCATGAATTTTATTCATGTAGATTATTAGTAGATAATTAAGTTAGAATTAACTTATTAAATAAGTAATCCCAACAGAAAGAGGAATTAAGTCCAATCATGTGCTAACAAGGTTACCATGAACCCAATAGATTTCTCTAAACCCAATTGATACTTCATAAGCTCAATTACTTATTCCAGACCTAATCCCTTTGTTGTATGACCTCATAGGTTCAATTCTATCTAGTAGTGAGATATATAATGATCTCTATCATTGTATCATTAAAACTCTTTTCAATGGATCGGAATAATTCCACTCTAACTCAATAAAGATTGTCGATCCAGAACAATCCTAGTGAGCTCTCACAATCTACTTGTGACACCTAACAGTATGTAGTAGTAACCCAGTAGAACAGAAATGAACCTTTAGGTATAGTTAACATGTGATTCAATCCCTCTATAATGAGTTTCGACTAGATGACAGGTCATGGATAAATCGTCAAATCTCAACATCAATCATATGATAGATTCAATCAGCTTAAGTCCATATGTGATTCTATGGAAACTCTTTTCCATCAATCACACTGCTATGGCCATAGACTTAAGGACTCAACCTCTTAAATCTCACAGGACTACTCCCTTCTATTAGGATTGATAGATCCCATCTTGATGCACCCCCACTCCTATAGTGGATCAATTGTTGCCAACATCCACTACAAGGACTCCTTGAGACCCATGTTGATGTGTCAGTCAAACTTCAGCTGCCTCATTGTGAGTAGTAGTGTCATCTCAAGTCAGAGGACTAGTCATACAACTGCAGTATTGAAAAAGTCACTAACGAGTGAGCAGACATCCATGTGACTTCTCGTGTTGGTCACGCTCTGTGCTAGTTGTTCTCTAATAACCACCTACACTCTCGCTCCAGTGTCTGTACATTGCAGACTCGAGACCTATCTATTCGAAAGAAGCGATCCATGCACTGGTCTATCCGGATCAATCACAATCTCCATGATGATCCTATGATCAGGAGCAATTTAGGAATCAACCATCAATGACATATGCCTCAAATTCTCAACTCTTTGAGAATATGTATAATCATCTTATTAATCCCTTGGATGATTCATGGACACATAGATATGAATGGTAATATAACTACCCAATAGATATAAAATCATGTCCTAGAGATATGAAATGTGTCAGCCAAGATTAGTTTCTAGGACATACATCCAACAATCTCCCACTTGCACTAAAGCCAATCTGTCATGCATCAAGCTCTATCTTCACAAGATAAGCTATAGTCTTAAGCTAGCCAAGTAACTTACCAGTGGGTCATCTACATCACATGTGAAGTTTGCACTATGCACCTCTATATATTTTTACTCGAGGTAGTCACATGTTTTGCTGCATTATGTGCTTGGATATCTGGTGAGATCTAGGCTCCTTAGCAAGGGCTATAGTGCCATGATCTTTGCAGTATAGTGTCACAGCATCTGATGGTATAACAACTAATTCTGCAACTATCATTACAACCAGAATGCATCCTACACATCTACAGTGTACTCAACTTTCATTGATCGATTATTTAGAATCTTTCCAAGATATCAATATAAGAACACATCCATGATATAGACATTCTACCATCAACATCAGACATAAAGTCTAAATTGGTGTATCTTCTCACTCCTAGCTTTGATCCTTCTCCAAACATATCTTCAGTTCTTCTTAAAGCTTAAGGATGTTTTCACAATAATTCAGCACTCACTACTTGAATACAACTAATATCTACCTGTGACAATCATGATATAATCAGTTCAAGTACTTTATGACATACGACTATGCCCGAGAGGGTAGCAGACCCCTCTCCAAGATTTCTTTGCTAAATACTTTCAGCATCTGGTCTCTGTACTTTATCTATGAAAATACAAGCATCCAATTACATCTATCTCTATAGATCTTTAGGATGCTCACTTTATATCTTTCATAGAGAAATCTATATTCAACCATATTTTAACCGATGTCAATATTAGACACTCCCACTGATCCTTTTGAAACTCATAATTCTTCATATCTGATCAAACAATTTGATCATATCATTGAAATGAATATTCCAACTTCAAGGGTATTATGATCTTTGTGATCACCTATTATAAGAAGTGAAATTCATAGGCTATTTCATATAAAAATCTTCAAAAGATCTCTACTCAAGAAAGCTATTTCATATCTTTTTTTGAAATTGATGTCTCACATCATCCCGTTGTAGATTATGGGATCTTCTCTATGTTCTCTATCTCCCATAAGAAATGATTTTCTCTACATCCTCTGTTAAGCATACCCAAGTACCTTTCGAGAGGATTGGAGATCCTACTATGTGTACGAGGTGGAGGAGGAATACATGTCTACTGGCTCATGATTAATATGTTCTTAAGGTTCCAAGGCTCCCTACTCTTCAGAGACACTCTCTTAAAGCTTAACTTTTCTCTCACTGCTTCATCTTGGTTAAACAATTTTCCAAGAAAATAGTATTGAGTCACAATCACATTGTAATTTCATCGAAAAGTAATATCCCAAACTCTTTTAGGAAGAGCTTTATAGACCTATCCTCTCATCTACTATCCTAGACACAGGCTGGACATCTTTGAATAATCAAGATTCAGTTCTCACCATATTATATCTTATGTGGTGTGGTAGGAACAGGTTTAGGGAGAACCTAATTTCATATAAATAAAGCATGTCCCTAAAAAAATATAAATAAATCAGTGAATTTTATTATGGATCAGATCATATCTCATATAGTCCCATGACTCTTCTTATCTTATTGAGCTGAGATTTACTAAGAGGGGTCCAATATGAAATAATGTCATTTTATAAGATAATCGAGAAATTTCTTTCAATGGTATTGCATCCTCGATCTGATCGAAGTACCTTCAGAAATTTTTTGATTTGTTTCTTTACTTACATCTGAATTCTTTGAACCTTTCAAAAATTTTAGATTTATATCTCATATACAAAGTAGAGACAACTCCTTGGTTAGCACATCACATGGGCTACACACATCAAATATGTACAAGGATAAGTATCTCAGTGGTTCTTTTTCTCTTGTCCCACAAGAGTAGCTTGGTCATATTTTCTCAAAGAGATGATGCACAAAATAGATTTGACTCAATAGTCAATGAGCCCAAGCCCATATTTTTTTAATTTATTAATTATTTCTTCTCCAATATGACTTAGCTATAGGTTTCACATATACTTTAAATTTTATCTCAATTTTGGATCTCTCAGATTCAATGGCATTCACTGATTGCTCAATTAAGTTCACATATGCATCAACATGCAAATGATAGAGACTGTCTCTAAGAACTAAATCCAAACGATGATCGTAAAGGACAGATACCCATAGCCACGATAGTAACTGTTGCCCTATAGCCAATTCAAAGGTTACTTCCTCAGTCCTCTACCTTTCAATCGACTCTACACTAGAGTTTGTAGCTCAAGAGAAGAGAAAATCATAAGGATAGTATTGAGCAATTTTGACATACCTACTCTAAGTGTGTCTTTATTTTTTTATGCTCTCTAGGTATTTATCTCTGAACTCTTTTATGGTTTTTTTATTATCAATACTTTGATCAATTCAGATAAAGTGCCATGATGGTCTTTCATATAGTAGTTTACCATAAACTATCCATATAAACTAATCAGAGATCGCAGGATCAAATTCATAAGTAATTCATTATGCATGATCATGTCGAGCCTTTTAAACTCTTTAATATCCTCGATCATTATCAAATAATGATCATAGATAGATTGCCCATCATACATCACATGCGCTGTGTGACTCTGATCACCTCACAACACTTGTAGATGAATCAACAAGTCATTGGCAGTGTATATGTACTCATGCATAGCATCTATCTTTATTGTCATTGTCCATCCACTCATCAAGTATAGCTCATTGACTATGGGTTAGATGGGCTGTTAACATTAGAATAATCTGATAAAGAACATTGCTTAATTTTCTAAAATTAAGAATAATTCTTAAGTTTGTAAGCCAGTCTATGTACTTGATTTTGGTTAATCGATTGATATCTAGGATTCAAGCTAGAGGGTTGGAAGCTGACACAATGAATAGCAGAGAGCAAAGATTCTAATTGGGTGTTTATACTTATTTATAATTTTACTTTAAAAATTTTTAGAAGCAAAAAGAGACTCCCACTATTTTATCAGAATTCCCACGCTCTCCAGGTGGAGAAATGAAAATTCTAATACGACAATTGAGTTTCTAATAGGTGCTGTAGTCCCACCGATGCCGTGCACCTCACCTAATAGTTATTAGTAACATGAATAAACACCTATGCATAGACAACTCTTTGTTCAGATGCTTCTCTAAGTATATTGCAGCTACTTGATCTCTAAGTCATGTGGGCTCACCTAACAGTTATTGCCCACACTTCGTAGTTAAGTCAGACCCACCATTCACAAGTAGGTGTAAAGCCGTTATTGGGTTCCTCACCTAATAGTTATTGGGCTCAACCCCATCTTTACCCCACAGTAACTCTTTGCTAATAGAGTGGTTGCATGTTCCCGATGCAACTGAACCACTGTGACCAACCGAGAACAATCAACGTCGGTAGCATGCCCACACATCTATAATGGTAGAAGACCTTGGACTTAATATTTTGTAAAGAGATTTGAGTTTAGGTCTCATCTAATCAGTCATCATATGATTGATGTAATTAGCATGGGCTAAATCAAACCACCAAGTAACCATATTTGTGACTCAATCTTTTAAATTGGCCAGATAAATGAAGATTAGTGGGGGTCCCTCCATTGCTTTCTTTAGACACCAATAAATTGATCAGATAAGCGAATGAAATTAATTAAATAACCACCTTTCAATTACTTATCTTAAACATCAATTGGACAATTGATCAGAATTGGTTAGCTCAAGTAAATCGGACTCAAATCAACAAGCCAAATTAGGTCCTTAGGTTAATTGATTCTACATATGAAACTCAATCGATTTGATCAACAATAATTGCATGATCATTAACTTAATTGATCTAACTCAATTCAACACTTGACTCAGTTTAACCAATTATTTAATCAAATTAGACCCATATGTCCTAAATCAAAAATCTTAGATGTAATCCTATTATATAATCTAATTTTTGATTTTTTCATGATCAAAACCTTCATACATAAATATAAATTTTAGATTCTAAAATTATATTTCAGATCTAAATACTTTGCATAAAAGTAAGTATTAAAATATGAAAATAATTTTCAAGTTCTAACATACAAATATAAATCACATATATGCATGTAAAATCAGATCTTAAATAAAATTTCAGATCTAAACATGATATCATATATCTCATATACTAATCATAGATCAGATTAAAGCCAAATTTATGATCTAAATATCCAATCATATATCATACATATAAATCAAAATTTAGATTATAAAAAAATTTAGGTTTCATGTATATATCTATTTCACATGAACTAGAACTCTTTCTAGATCAATTTTCAGATCTATGCATGCATCAATATATCAACTATATATTCTAGAATTAAATCTAAAATTAAATTTTAAATTTGAAGATCCATCCATATATCTCATGTATCAAAAAAAATTAATTTTAAAATCTTTTCAAAAATATGTATATTAAAATTCAGCATATGAAAACCCGTAGCTCTGATACCATTATTGTGTTTTGAGATTTGGTGCATGCATATGTGTTTCAAAACTTTTATTTTCTAAACACCATAGTAGAGAATAAGATTAAAATACTTTTAATCTAAATTTTGTATGTATAAAAAATATAAAATCATATAGATCTATTTTATATGCTGAAATTGATATATGCTAAAATTTAGATTGTGATCAAATCACATACCTGTTACGCAATCTCTTTCTTCAAAACTGGATTTGAAAGAGATGAGGCTCTTTGTTAGCTACACAAGTATCCGGTCTCTATGAGTATGTACTCAAGATCAGCCTGAAATAGCCCTTTATAATCTAAATTTTGATTCTTCAAAATTCAGCCTGCTGAATCTGAACGAAGCCTAGATCGTGATCAACACTTGATCTTTCTCCTTGATCTTCTTCTTTTTCTTTTCTCTAGAGTTTTTTCTTGATATGTGCTGCTACCAGATGTTAGAAATCAGTAAGAAAGAGGCACCCAAAACTCTTTTGGGCATGGAACACCTTGGGATATGCGTCCCAAGGAAGGGGTGTATAGAACACCCAAGAGGAGAGGAAGAGAGGGCATGGGGAGAGCCTTTGGGTGTGAGGGGCTACTGATTTTGATGCTCTAAGGATCTTAGAGGAGGTCCCTTTAAATAGGCATAAGGATTGAATCTTATTCAATCTCATAATACAAGTCCTACTTGCATTAGGATTCCTATTAATTTAAGTTATCCAACTTACATTAGGAAGTCCATTAGGCGCCAATTATTAGAGCCCTTATACCTATAATTAGACATCCTCTTTTGCACCCAAGAGACACTTCATATGAAAGCCAAAGGCCCTCTAATTAATAGATACATCCAAATTGATCAAATCAAAGTGATGCCCCATAATAATTATCAAGGAGATTCATAAGGGACTTGCACTCTTAATTTATATGGTCCATAACCTTAGACACCCAATAATTAAAATCTGATGAATCTTATTTATGTAGATTATTAGTAGATAATTAAGTTAGAATTAACTTATCAAATAAGTAATCCCAATGAAAAGAAGAATTGGGTCCAACCATGTGCTAGCAAGGTTACCATGAACCCAATAGGTTTCTTTAAACCCAATTGACACTTCATAAGCTCAATTACTTATTTCAGGCTAATTCCTTATTGT
>NC_026000.2:116214657-116251270 GCF_000442705.2 Elaeis guineensis | reverse complement strand
TTTGTTATGAATTGTATAAGAAGCCGAGGTACTTTAGATCCGAATATCCATAACTTAAGAAGAACCCTAAGAAGTACAAGAAAAAGGCTATAGTGGCTACATAGATTGATAGTGATGAGTCAAGCTCCGAAGAAGAAGATTCAACATGAACAAGCCAACTTGTGCCTTATGGCACATGAAAATGAGGTAAAACGGTGAACTCCTAATGACTTATTTTTGAAGAACTTCAGAGAAGTTTTATGATCTAGTTGATGATCTAAAATGGTTAGGGTAAAGAACAAAGAATTAAAATCAAAGAATCATCTTTACTAAAATAAAATAAGATTATTTCAAATAAAAATTTGATCTTGATACAAAAAAATCTGAACTTAAAAAATAAAATTGCTAAGTTAAAACCTATGGTAGAGAATTCAACTCTAAGTTCAAATAAACTTCAAATGATACTTATAATCAAAAGGCCATTTATGATAAAAGTCGTCTTGGCTACAATCCTTTAAAGAAATAAAAATTTTTGAAAAATATCTATGGAACTCATCAAGCAACAAGTTCTCAAATATTATTTGCTTTAAATTGATAAAGTAGGACACAAATCCTATATATATTTCTCTAGCAAATCTAAAAATTTTAATGTGAAGAAAATATGGATTCCAAAAGGAACCATTGTGACTAATCCAAAAAGGATCCAAGAAAATTTGGGTACCTAAAGTCAAAAACTTGATTTTTGTATGCAGGTGTATCTTGCATCCCAAGAAACAAATCAAAAATGGTATCTTGATAGCGGGTTCTCAAGACACATGACCGGTGATGAATCCCAATTCATCACACTTGATGCAAAAGATGGAGGGATGGTCATCTTTGGAGATAATATAAAGGAAAGATCATCAGTATAGGTAACATTGGTATCACTCCCTCCAAGTATATTGAAAATATTTTATTAGTAGATGGTTTGAAACACAATCTATTAAGCATTAGTCAATTTATGATAAAGGATACAAAGTTATTTTTGAATCTTCATTATGCATAGTAATAGTCTCAATGATGAAAGTATTAAATTTTTGGGCATAGACATGGTAATATTTATATGATAGATTTGAATGATCTTTTCAAGATAAATATGCAATATCTAGTAGCCTTGAATACCAAAATTAATGAGACTAGTTGGCTTTGGCACTGTAGGCTTGCACATATTAGCATGCATTCACTTTCAAAACTTATTAAAAAAGAATTGATTATCAGTTTACCTAAATTAAATTTTGAAAGGATAGAATTTGTGATGCATGCTAACTAGGTAAACAAACAAAAGTCTCATTCAAATCTAAAAATATTGTTTCAACTACTAGGCTATTAGAATTATTGCACATGGATTTATTTGGACCTACTAGAACTACTAGTTTAGGTGGAAAATAATATGACTTTGTAATTATTGATGCTTTCTCTCATTTTACATGGATTTTCTTTTGCACATAAGGATAAAACTTTTCATATGTTCTCAAAATTTTATCGAAAAGTTACTAGTGAAAAAGATTTTTCAATTCAAAATATTCAAAGTGATCATGGAACTGAATTTGAAAATTAAAAGTTTGAAAATTTTGTGATGAAAAATGTATTGACCATAACTTTTCAGCACCTAGGACATTCCAACAAAATGGGATAGTAGAAAGAAAAAATAGAATCTTTAAAAAAATAGCCCGTACCATGCTATGTGAAAGCAACCTCTCAAGATACTTTTGGGTGGAAGCAATTAACATGGTATGTTACATTTTAAATTTACTTTAATTAGACTAATTCTAAAAAAAATACCCTATGAGCTTTGGAAAGGAAGAAAACCAAACATTATATTTTTTCATATTTTTGGTTGCCGATGTTTTGTTTTGAACAATGGTAAAGAGAGATTAGAAAAAATTGATGCAAAATCTGATGAAGCTATTTTTCTTGGTTACTCCTCTTCTAGCAAAGCTTTTAGAGTTTTCAACAAAAAAACTTTAGTAGTGGAGTTAATATATATTATTTTTATGAGACTAATGATCTTCCTTCGAATAAGAGTGAAGATATTGATAATGCAGATCCTCTTATAGAAGGGATGAAGGAGCTCACTCTAAGAAATTCAACAATGCAAAATAAAGAAGAACATGAAAACAAACAAGAGGATAAAGATGAAGAACAACAAGAACAATCTCAAGGTACAAATGATTTATCTAAAGAATGGAGGTATAATCACAATCACCTCAAAGAATTAATCATTGGTGATCCTACATATGAAGTAAGAACTCGTTCTTCACTTAGAGATGCATACAATTATTTATATTTGTTTCTTATTTTGAATCTAAAACTATAGATGAAGCTGAAAAAGATTATAATTGGATAAATATAATGTAAGAAGAACTTAATCAATTTGAAAGAAATAATGTATGGACTTTAGTATCAAGATCTAAAAACTATCCAGTAATTGACACAAAATGGGTATATAGGAATAAATTGAATGAACATGAAAATGTAATTAGGAATAAAGCAAGATTGGTTGCAAAAGATTATAATCAAGAAGAGAAAATTAATTTTGATGAGACCTTTGCACCTATTGCTAGATTAGAAGCAATTAAGCTTTTACTTGCATATGCATGTTTTATGAATTTTAAGTTATTCCAAATGGATGTCAAAAATACTTTTCTAAATGGTTATATTGCTAAAAAAGTGTATATAGAACAATCCCTCAGTTTTGAAAATCATACTTTTCCTAATCATGTTTTCAAATTAAACAAAGCATTATATGATTTAAAATAAGCACCTAGGGCTTGGTATGAAAGGTTAAGTAAATTCTTGCTTAATAATAATTTTTCAAGAGAAAATGTAGATACAACCCTTTTCATTAAAAAAAATCATGATGATATCTTAGTTATACAAATATATGTTGATGACATTATATTTGAATCTACTAATGAAACTCTTTGTCAAGATTTTGCTAAGCTCATGCAGGGAGAGTTCGAGATGAGCATGATGGGAGAACTTACATTCTTCCTCAAACTCCAAATCAAACAAATAAAGGAAGAGATCTCCATCATCTAAAGCAAGTACACAAGAGAACTACTCAAAAGATTTAAATAGAGAGCTCCAAAGTAATTGATACCCCCATGAGCCCATCATGTAAGCTTGACAAAGATGAAGGAGGTAAAATATAGACTCAAAACTTTATAAGGCATGATTGATTCTTTATTATATTTAACTGCTAGTAGATCAGATATTATATTTAGTGTTTGTCTATGTGCACGCTTTCTATCAAATCCAAAAGAATCACATTTAAATACAGTTAAAAAATTCTTAAATATTTAAAAAGTACACAAACTCTAGGATTATGGTATTCTAAGGTCTCATCAATTGACTTAATAGGATATTTAGATGTCGATTTTGCTGGATGTAGATTAGATAAGAAAAGTACTAGTGAAACTTGTCAATTTTTAGAGTTAACTTAATCTCTTGTTTAATAAGAAGCAAAATTTGGTGGCACTATCTACGGCTGAGGTCGAATATATTATATCAGAAGTTGTTGTACTCAAATCTTGTGGATTAAGCAACAACTTTAGGATTTTGGTATCAAACTCAATAAAACTCCCATAAGATGTGATAACACTAGTGCTATTAATCTAACTAAAAATTTAATTCAGCATTCTAGATCAAAATATATTAAAATTAGATATCATTTCATAAGAGAACATGTCCAAAATAATAATAGAATTCTTGATTATGTTTGTACTGAAAAATAATTGGCTGATATCTTTATCAAGACCTTAAGTGAAGATAGATTTTGTGAAATTAGGAGAGAACTAAAATTTTAATCCATCAACTTAAATATCTTTCTGATTTCAAGTTCATTTTGCCAAAAATTCATTGAACCAAATTTTGAGCTCAATTCTCATCTCTCCTTTTTTAAAAGCTCAAAACTATCCTTCATATGATCAATCTCTCAAATAGACACCCTTCTCTCAAGTTTCAAATTTTTTTAAAATTTTTTCATCATTTTTTTTTAATTTTTTTAGTCATGAGTCGACCCCAGAGGTTGACCCTAGGGTAAACTTGTAATTTTCATTAAACCCCATCGGACACTCTATTTTATTGGAAATCTTCGTTTGTAAAGGAGTCGACCCTTTTTGTCTTTCATCTTCCTCATCCACCGAACAAAATCCCCTCCCTCTCCTCTCTCAACCGCAAAAATTCTCCTCAAATCCCTTTTCCCACCATTTTTCCCCCTTCAAATCGCCCTTTTAGGATCTAAATTCTTTTTCTTTTTCTTCTTCATTTGGGTGGATCAAGCTTACCCTAGCTTCAAACTCTCTTCTCCAAACTGACCGTCTATCTCCTCAAAATTCTTGTTTTTCCTCTAAAATCTTTTCCACTCACCTCTCATTAGGTCTCCTAAGCGGTTTGCAAGTCTCTCTTGTCCAAAATGGTTCTCAAATTGAAGCTACCGTAGAGAAGAAAGTCTGTTCGTGGGTTAGAAGAGGATGTGCACAAAAAAGAATGGCAGCCGAGCCCTCTCCTGTTCCAACCCCAGTTTCAGGTCCTGCTCCAGCTTCTACACAGTCTCTACTTAGTCCAAGCAAGGTACCTCTCTCCAATGAAAAGTAGAATCCAAAAGAACATAGATTTTAAGTTTTTTGAAAAAGAAAGGTTCTCAATTGGTTCAAAAATTAAAAGTCAAGGATGGGAGTTTTACTGTCTATTGAAAAAAAAATACTTATATTGATTTGGTCAGAGAATTTTATTTGAATTTAAGTTACTGCAATGGAACAGTAAAGTCTTCAGTGAAAGGTGTTAACATTGTTCTTGATCCATTGTATTTGGGACAAATCTTGCACTTCCTTGTGAAGGTTATACTCATATGGAGCTCCCAATCAAAGAAGAGGGACTAAGTGTTATTTTAGGGAGAGTATTTACTGAAAATTTAAATAAATTAGAAGCAAGGATTCTTTCAGTAGAGATGAGACTTTTGTATCACATTGTGACCAAACCTTTTGTCCCTAGGAGTGGCAGGCATGACCTCTTATCTGGTAGGAATATATGCATCATGTACCATGTGATCACTGAGCCCCCTTGAACCTTCCTACTCTGATGTTTGAGGCCATGAGAGAGATCCTAAATAGGTCTTAGGCTCACCTGCCTTATGGTATGGCACTCACCCTGGTCTTTAGGAGGTTCGGAGTCTATTTTGAAGGGTAGACAGTCACCAAATTATCACATTCTGACCCCATCAACCACCACACACTGTATCGGATGGATTTTTCAAAGACTGATGGTGGTTGGTCGAAGGGTGTTGAGGAGAGAGCAGAGGAGGAGGGACCGTCTTCACCTTCTCGTGATCACAGAGCATCTCCTGATATTCAGTTCATGTCTGATCATGAGGCTGGTCCCTCAGAGTCAGTGAGGAGGAAGGCTTCTGTACCACAGTCTAGGAGCAAAGTAGATCCTTCAGAGATAAAACTTGCAGATGATCAGATTAAGTTGATGTCCCAGTGGGTTGCTTCCATTTTATTCCAATAGTTTGCCACCTCAGGTTTTGCTCAAAGGATGACATCTCAGGCTGTTTCAAACTAGACCTTGATCCCTCATATCTCTACTATCTTTCAAATGCTTTCTGCTCAGTCCACAAGAATTGAGCAGCTTGAGGGATATATCCTGAGACTGATGGGCAGAGTTTTAGATTTGCAGAGGCAGGTATTAGCCTTAGCTCATCCCTAGCCGCAAGAAAAAATCATGGAGATCTCCAACCTGTCTACAGAGGCGGCTAGGCTTCGAGGTGTTTTGGAGAGTGGCTTTGATTTTTTGAGGAGAGACATCAGGGGCTCCAGTGAGACTGTCTCTACTCAGATTGGTACCCTGATGCAGTCCATGTCGAGAGCTTTGGAATAATTGGACACCATCAGGCTTGCTTTCCTTGCACAGTCCATAGCTTCTCAGGCTCTGTCTCTACTCAGATTGGTACCCTGATGCAGTCCATGTCGAGAGCTTTGGAACAATTGGACACCATCAGACTTGCTTTCCTTGCACAGTCCATAGCTTCTCAGGCTCCAAGATCTTCTCGCCCTTCTGCTCATGCTGTTACTTCTACCCATGGCCGAGGCAGAGGTGGTCAAGGACGTGTCCGTGGCTTTGATCCTGAGTCTCCTCATCATATCTCTGACTCTTCTGATGCCTCTAGCCATGATATTTATTAGATCTAGCATAGTTACTCTTTTATGTCTAGGATCTATCTTATGGTCTTTGTATTTATTGGTTGATTGACTTATGGAGAGTTGTATTTTGACTTGACTCTTATGTATTGTGATACTTATGTATCTGATAACTCTTCAATCATATTTTGGATATATATATATATTCTTTTAACTTCTATCAATGTTATTTGGATAGATTTTTATGAATGACATCAATTGAAATGTCTTAATTATGTGATATGAAAAATACCTCATATATGTGCTATAAAATATTATGAATGGCAATATCTTCTATATGAGCAAATTGAAATGTCCTTTATGATTGCTATAGTGAGGGAGAGTCTTTTTTATTTTTCTATAAAAAGGAGGAGTAGTGATCTTAATTGATATTGTCAAAAAGGGGGAGCATAGAAATAAAATCGGACAATAAGCAAATCGGGCAATAAGCAAATTTGTCAACTTAATTGATGTTGTCAAAAAGGGGGAGTAGAGAAAATTGAGCAATAAGCAAATTTATCAAAGAAAATAATCTTATAAATAATTTTCAAACTAATGTTCAAACTACTCATGATTATTCAAATAATTGGCTATAATGTTTAAGTGATGCATCTTCATAAATTTAAAAATTCTTAATCAATGCTTTATATATGTTATATTTTACTTTTGCTCAAGTATTTTATCATCATCAAAAAGGAGAAGATTGTTGCTTCATGAATTAATTTTGATGATTATAAAATATTTGAGGGGGTTACTAATGATTTTAGCTTGAAAAAAAATTTATTGTATTTCAGAGATAAAATCATAATTTTATCAAGTTCTGATTCAAAAACTTCAAGAGTAAGAATAGAAGATTTGTGATCTATTAGAGGTAATTTCATATTTTTTGGATATTTATTTTGAGAGAAAATCAAGTTTAAAGAAAAGTATCGACCCCTAAGGTCGATCTCTATCAAAAGGGGCTGAACGGTATGCTATTTTTGGCTGGCACACCCAAAGGATCGACCTCAGGGGTCAACCTCTGTTGTCTGTACCAGTCAAAGATACAAAATAGTCAATTTTTGTTCTATGCCACAGAAGTTGACTCATAGGATCGACCCCTGTGCAGAGGTCGACCCTATGAGTCGACCCCTGCGACAGAAAATCTCTATAATGATTAATTTTTTAGCTCATTTTAGCCATATTTAATATTTATTTAATATACTCCAATGGCTCTAATTCTGTCCTGATTACTCTTCACCATCTATTGAAGATATAAATGCACTTAAAGGAGGAAAAAAGCATGAGATTTCAAGCATTCATTTCAGCCCTAAGCAAAAAGACCTCTTCAAGTAAAAGAAACTTTCATTTCAAGTTTACCAATCCCTCAAGAGCTCATTCAAGTCTTCAACAATCTTGAGAAAAATCAGAAAAATTTCATCCGTATTGTGTAAAGTGTATTTAAAATTTTATTTGCTCATTAAAAGAGCTAAACTTGTATTTCATTGTTATTAACTCTTATACTCTGTTTTTGTCTTGATCTTTAGTTTTTGGAAGGATTCCAAAATTTAGGTAGGTTGATCCAAATCTTGAATCGAATTATATTGGGTTGGCTTGTACTCAAGAAATAAGTGTTCTAGCTTGGGATAGCTAGAGTCAGAGGTACCGACGTTGTATTCTTGTTGAATACATTTTAGTGAATTTAAATTTTTAAGTAGGAGCTTGGAGAGTGGATGTAGGTGCAAGGTTGGCACCGAACTACTATAAATCTTGATTGTTTGTGTTGTGCTTACTTGCTCTCTTTCTAAATTTTCTTATCTTCTTGCATTCTTGCATCTCATTTCTACACATTGCTTAAATCACTAACTACATATAACTTGCTTTTTATTACTTAACCCTTGTGATTCTAAATTAACTTTAAAATTTTAAAAATCCAATTCATCCCCCCCTCTTGGGTTGCATAGCTGGGCAACATTACCTTCTGCTACCGACGTTCTTGAACAGCAAGGCTAGATGCTGAAAAAAGAGTTTTACATTTATAATTACTTTATTCTATCAATCTCCATCTTATTAATAACATAAAATTTGGAGATCTCAAGTTGGATGTTTTAATATTATTCCTCAAAACTTTTAAATATCCTCATATCTGTCAACCATTAGAACTTTTTGAAATTGTCATAATATTTTTTTAAAAAAAAAGAAGAAACTTAACGTAAATTTTTTAAAAAAATGAAATTTTTTTTCAGTAATTATTAGTGATGAAAAAGACTTTCCATCGCTACTAATGCAATTAATGATGAAAATTTATCATTGTAAATAATTTTTTTGTTGGGAAAACTTTTTTACCAGAAAATATTTTGGCAAGAACTATTAGCGATGGAAAGTTTCCATTGTTAAAAATTCTTTGGTTTCATCGCAAATAACATTTTGGGGGGAGAATAATTTTTTCAGTAGGAATTTTTTTTGTAGTGAAAACTATTAGCAACGAAAAATAGTTACGTCGTCAATAACATTATTAGCGATGAAAAAAATTTTTTCATCACAAATTATTTTTTTGTTTAAATTATTAGTGATGAAAAATTTTATTAGCGATAAAAATTTTCGTCGCTAATATATCGCATCCCGTCAAGTCCCATCTGAAACCCATTTTCTTCCCCGATGCCCCCCCATTGTGCTTTTGTGCGCTCCCGCCCCCCTGTGTCCCCCTCTTTGCTCTGCCCCCTCTCCCGACCGTCAAGTTCACCACCGTTGCCATCCTCGATCGCCGTCGCCATCACCGTCGCAGTTGCATTTACCGATAAGGTAAGCTTTCTTTGTTTTTCTTTTTTTTTGGGGGGGGGGTTCTTGGGCCACTGGTGGGCCGTCAAGGATGGGGGAGACGTCGGCGGTGCCTGCATCCGCCATCGGTAATCCATCTTTGTTTTTTTTTGTTCTTTTGTCGGGCCATTGGGTCGGCGTGGATGGTGTTGGGGCCCAATCGGGCCAGCATGGACGGGTGGGCCAAGTCGGGCCTGGTTGGGCTGGGGCCGGCGGGCACGGGAACGAGGATGTGGATCGAGATAGGGACTGGTGGTTTGGGTCAGGCCGGGGTGGACGGATGGGCCGGGTCAGGCGGGGCTGGGCCGACGGAGATGAGGTCGGGGTGGGCCGATGGGGATGGGGCCGGGCTGATGGGTCGGGCCAGGTCGGGTCGGGTTCGGGTCGGGTCAGTTTCAGATCAGGTTGGGGCCTTTAGGGATGGGTTCGGGGATGGGGCCGGGCCGGGTCGATCTGATGCGGTGGGTCGGGCCGGGTCGGGTAGGGTCGGGGTGGGTCGGGCTAGGTCAGGTCTGGGCCGGGGCCTGCAAGGATGGGTCCGGGTTGGGCCGAGGCCGGCAGGGATGGGGCTGGGCTGGTGTGGACGGGGCCGAGGTCGGCAAGGACAGTGATGGGGCGGGCTGGGCCAAGTCGGGCCGACGTGGAGAGGGATGCATATTATTTGATTAATTATATTTATTACATATTATTTTTTAGTGTTACTGTTGAAATTATTTAATTATTTAATTAATTATTTTTTTCACTAATACAATGCATATTGCTGTTGTTACAATTTAATTATTTTATGTGCTATTTTGTATGCTGCTAAAATTATAAATATAAAAAATATTTTTATTTTAGAGAAAACTCTATTAAAATTTTTGATAAAAAAAATCAATACGAAGTTATTTTTTTTGATAAATTAGAAATCCATCTTCGAATGCATGTTCAAAGATGGTAGTTAAATTACATTAAGCCGTAGCTTCCCGTTTAAGAGTCGATCTTCATCAAGATCGAATCTTGGATGTCCTGTATTCGGACTTTTTAAGAAAATAATAATATTATTATTGTTAATAGTTGATATTTCATTTCATTATGTAGTATTCAATAGTTATCTATCCATTATTCTCCGGGTATATGGTGGATAGGATGCGTAGGCACCATATTCACATCGTATACTTAGAAAACCATGAGAAGATGCTGTCAAAATTTTCATCAAAATGAGGTAAAATATCCACTAATAACAATAATGAGATTATTACTTCTCTGAAAGAGATAGGACCATACCTATTAGTAATGATTTGAAATGGATAGGATCATGTATTTTTACTTCATTAAATTGATGTAACATATTTTTTGTATTACTATTTAGTCTATATTTTTTAATGTGTTATTTTATATAAAGTGATCCGGATCTGGACCTGGATCAGAATTTTGGCTGGAATTCAGAACGCAATTCAGTCTGAAATTCGAATCGAGATCCAGAATACCACTAAACTTTTTTTGATTGTTAATGATTTTGTGTTTGTTGTTAGATGAATATCAACAAAAATTGGATGAATACTAGAGGTATTTTTTTGCCTGAATATCGAAAAAGAGTTCGAGATTTTATTGAGTTTGCATAGCATAAGGCTGACAGTGCTAGTCGGATAAAGTATCCATATAAGAGATGTGTCAATTTGGTATATCATCACATAACACTTGTTGAGGAGCATCTACTACAATATGGTATGGATAAGAAGTATACTTGTTGGATATGGCATGGAAAGGGTGATCCGAATGAAGTGATGTACGATGATGACGATATTGAAGATGATAGTGATGCTGGTGGATCTGTCAAACATAGTGGTATAGGAGAATTGTTAGATGATTTACATCAAGGTGCTTGTTCAAATGTATTCATGAGTACTACTACATCTGAAAGCAATTCTGATCATGAACATAATATCCGACTTGAGGTAGAAGGGACTTCTGAACAGTTTGCAAAGCTTGTAAGGGATGCATGAGAGTCACTCTATCTAAATTGTACAAAGTTTTTCAGGTTATAGTTTTTTATAAAATTGCTTCATATTAAAATCATGAACTGATGGAGTCAGAAGTCATTTGATCAAATTTTAATATTGATTAAAATAGCTCTTTCCGATGGAGAGAGACTTTCGAAATCATATTCTGAAGCAAAAATATACATACAAAAAATGAGACTTGGCTCTATTCCTATACATGCCTGTAAAAATGACTATATATTATTTTATAAAGATAACGAATAAGTAATTGAATGTTTGAAATACGGTGAGCCTAGATACAAAACTGATAATAGGAAAGTAAAGAAGATACCTCAAAAGATTTTGAGATATTTTTCATTGATTCCAAGAGTTCAAAGGTTATATATGTCCATAAAGATAGCTGAAGAAATGAGATGACATTATGAGTAGCGAATTTTGGAGGAAAACATACTTAGCTATCCGACCGACTCTTTAGTGTGAAAAGACTTCGATGCAAAGTATCCGCACTTTGTGAGTGACCCGCGCAATATCCGGCTTGGTCTAGCGATAGATGGATTTAATCCCTTTGACAATCTAATGTGACCTGTGATGCTAGTTGTATATAATGTGTCACCTTGAAAGTGTATAAAAAAATTATTTATTTTTATGTCACTGTTGATTCTGGGTCTGAAAGCATCAGATAATGAAATTGATGTATATCTACAACCTTTAATCGATTATCTGAAGTAACTATGGGAAAATAGGGTATAGATATATGATTTTATGAGTCGAAATAATTTTAAGTTGCATGCTTCAACTTTATGGACTATAAATAATTTTTTTTGTATATGAAAACTTATCTGGATAGAGCACCAAAGGATATCTTGCATATCCAATATGCAATAGGGATGCATCCTCCTTACATTTAAAGCACGGACAGAAAATATGTTTCATGGGTCATCGGTGGTTTCTTCTTGCTAATCATTCTTGGAGGACCCATTATAACCAATATTTTGATAGTAAGTTCGATCGGCATCCACCACCTAAGAAGTTAAGTGGAGCAAAAATTTTAGAACAACTTGAAGTCATTGAAAATATTTAATTTGAAAAAATATCGGGTACTCGCAAGTGGAAGCGTACTGAAGCTGAGCTGAATTGGATGAAGTGAAGCATTTTTTTTGAACTACCGTATTGAAAGTAGCTACTACTTCGTCATAATCTAGATGTAATGCACATTGAAAAAAATATTTGTGATAATACCATCGGTACTATATTGAATATCTCAGAAAAAATAAAAGGTGGTACAAAAGCTCATCTTGATTTGCAGGAAATGGGAATCTGATTGGAATTGCATTTAGTTCATCGAGGTAAGAGATTTTTTATGCCACCTGCATGTTATTCGCTGTTTAGTGAGGAAAAGAAGAATGTCTATGGATGGTTCAAAATCGTAAAGTTTTTTGATGCATACGCTTCAAACGTATCGCGGTGTGTTGGGAATAAAGACGGTAATATCTCTGGCATAAAAAGTTATGACTCTCATATGATGATGCAATATTTGCTTCCTGTGATCATGCATGGCTATTTGGGTAGTGATGTTCAAACTGTACTGATTGAGCTGGGAGTGTTCTTTCGAGAACTATATTGTCAAAAATTGAAGATTAACTTACTTTAGAGATCAAAGAAGAATATTGTACTCATTCTTTGTAAGTTAGAAAAAATATTTCTACCATCATTTTTTGATGTTATGGTGTATCTGGCTGTTCATCTTCCAAAGAAAGCTCTTTTGGTCAAACCGATACATTATCAATGGATGTATCCTATTGAAAGGTAAAAGAATTATACGTACTTTATTATATCAATTATAAGATGTAAATATATTTTTAAAATTTAAATTTATTTTTATTTATAGATTCTTGTGCACCTTAAAAAAGTATGTATGCAATAAAGCAAGGCCTGAAGGGTCTACAGCGGAAGCATATGTAGCTACCGAGTGTGTCACATTCTGCTCGATGAATCTTGATGATATCGAAATAAGATTTAATCATACAGATCGTAATACAAACCATGAATGGGATAACAATGAACTGACATTGTCTATATTTAAACAAACGGTTCGACTTATTGGTGTAAGGAGATATGAATTTAGGACGTGAACGAGCTATCCAAGGCATACTTTTATATTCTAAATAATTATGAAGAAATTGAAGATTTTATTGAGTAAGTACCATCACTACAAGAAATCTTATCTATAGTGGCAAGTATTTTGTGGTAAAATAAATTTTTGTCACTGAAAATAAATATTCTGTGACAAGAAATCATGCTCGTCACTGATTAGCATCAATTGATTTATTTTAGTGACAAACAAATATCCTTGTCATAGATTATTAATTATTGATGATAAAATTTCTTTTCTTATCACTAGAACTTGTCACTAAATAAAAGTGCAAAAAACTAAAATATTAGTTAGAAAAATAAAATATTATTCGTGACAAGAATTAAAATTCTGTCACTAAAAGGCATCGGTGACAATAATTACTTGTCACAGAAAATATTTTCTTGTCACAAAAAAAAAATTCAATGACAATATTTACTCGTCACTGAAACAAAAAAATATTAAGCACCAAACCTCTGATTGGAAGCCCTTTCTTTGCCCTCTAAAAAAAAAAAAAAAGAAGAGGAAGAAGAAGAAGAAGAAGAAACGAAATGTTTCATCTCCTTCATGTTTACCACTTCTTCACAAGTACTCAATCCCAGAAACCCCCACACCTATTAGTAGTGATGTGAGAGAACTCACAACTGGCACCCTTCCAATTGATAACTCCATTGAAAAAAATATTCTGGTGCACATTGGATTGGATTTGGAGGAGGCCGTCATACTATATTAAAAGTTAGAACTCAAAACCCCAGCTCTAATACCAAAAGTCTTTTTGTATAGATATGCCCATTCTCTATTACTCGCTCTCTCTCCCCTACGCTACCATGGTGAGATTTTAGTTCCTAATTTGTTTTCTAGTTTATTTAAACAGGACTCTACATGGCAATTTCATTGATCCTACGTTATCATTTTGCCTCCCAGTACATTTTAAATTCCTTTAGATCAATGTTATAGGTTCTATTGTGCCATGGGTAGGTTCAGTCTATTCTATCTTAAAATTCTATGAATTGCTTGTTGAATATTTAATTTCTCTTATTACTCTCAACTATTTCAGTCTGATTAAAAAAATAGATTTGAACATTCGTGTTAAAGTGTTGGGGTTTAGATCCTAGTTAAGCTCTTGGTTGTTGAAAATATGAATGGAGTTTGAAGTGCATTCTATTTTTGTGTTTGGGAAATCTTAATGTTTGTGGTATTCTGTGTTTGTCATGTTTTCATGTGAGCTATGATAAAAATACCATCATAAGTATCTTATTGATTTTTGCCATTTGTACTACCTTGATGTATATGATGTGCTTGCCCTACCCTATTGGATGAGATGAGATGAGAAGGCTTGAACACAAGTTCCCTTGTATACATATTATTCTTAGATACTATACTAATTAATCAATTAAATACTTCTAAAACTATATTCCCTATTTTGCTTGCATTTGTTATTTGTTATGTTCTATGTTATCTTCCTTCAAATGAGGCAAGTTATATTTTGGCCACATATATGTAATAGCTATTTAACTTGACCTATTTAACATATTATCTTCCTTCATTTTTTATGTTCCATGTTATCTGTTTAACATACTTTTGATCTATTTAACTCAACCTACTTAACCTATTTAATCCGTTTAATGACTTGACTTATTTAATAAATAAATTATATGGATCAGATTGGCTTATCTATTTATTAAACAGATTGGGTTCAAGTATAAAATTTTGATCTATTTAATAATTAATAAATAGATCGAATTTAGAGTAATAAATATTTGATCTAATACCTATCCGTCCCAATCTGTATTTGACTTGACATGGCCCAATTGCCATTTCTATTCTAAAGTTTCCTCTAAAATGAGTTTTTTCTAATGTTAGGAGTCTTATCAAGATTCATAAAAAAAAAAATGCATTACTCGTATTTCTTCAAGTATCAAAGAAAATGGATATATGTATGTATAAATTTTTATTAAAAAAATAAATATAATAAATGGATATGAGGATTTGAACCTGAAACCTGTTAATAATCTAATCATCAAATTAACCAACAAACTATAACTCTTATATATTTTAAAATTGATGAAAAATATATTTACACCATCCAAATAGTTATATATGCACACCAAAATTATTTCCTTCTTGAGACTCCCGAGAATATGAAAAATTTCCTTAACTGCCGCTGAGAAATCAATCTTCGCGCATTGTTCTTGGTTTCATGGGAAAGAGGCCCAAAACCCCTCGTCTTCTCCATTTGGCCGCTCCAAGCCTCCCCACCTGATTAAGCCTCATAAAAAATAGAAAAAAATCCAGGGAAAACATCAAAAAAATAGACGAAATAGAGGACGGATGGAAAAAATCAAAGGTATGCCCTTTTCCCTCATAGATTGATCATTTTCCTTTGGTTTTTGCATCTTTTTCTTTTCATTTCGTTATCTTTTTTTGGAGATCTATGGAGAAGGAGAGCATCTAAGGATATTAGAGGGGTTTTGAGGTTTCGATGATATGGTATCATCTGTATCCAGGCCTTCTAGTGGTAGCCCAGACCATAAAAGCAACATGTTCATTTGACTGAAAGTTGTGATGCCTAGTTATACAAGCTGCAAGGATCACAGCGTTTGACAAGACAATCTGAAGACCATTTGTCAACTCCTCTTTGGGCTCCTCTCCTGTCTTCTCCATTCTTTTAATTATATATTTCCTTTCACTTACTCTTTATATTTCTCCCATTACATACCTTTCTTCCCTAATATAGTTGAGGATGATATACCAGATACTGTGCATGTTGCATGTCACTTACAATCTTTGTTTAGAGCCTATAAAGGTCTTGAGGCCTGATTCTAGCACCATAGGTCCATAACCTGAAGATCTAAGAGTCTTCACAGAATAACCATTGAGTGATTCGAAATTCTGACAATGAAGAAAAATTATGAGGGAAACAAATAAACTGATATAACTCAAGTAACTTAAATATCATGTAACACCAGATTATGTTGGCTTCAATATTGGTTCCTTCTAATTCAAAAGTAGAAATACCTGTGTCACTGTATGGAGATGTAATGATGAGGAAACTGCATCAGAAGTGCTTGAAAGTTGCTCAATTTCCATATCACCACTTACCGCCCCAAACCCATCTGAGGCAGATGTTAGTGGAGGATTTGTCTGATAAGACGCAGATGCAGGACTGTTGGGGATGACAGATGTGGAACTGAGTATATTTGTCCACATCCTGCAAGATGAATTGGGTGTCTGTGTCTGTGCCTGCACTGGAAGGGCCTGAACAGCTACAGGGTTCCTGCTGATATGTCTAGGTATTGAGGGCCTTGCAATTTCATTGTTGATAATTGAACCTCCAAAATGTGACTGTTGTAATTGCATAAGCTGTCTTAGTTGTGTTGCATGCTGAAATGATAATGTTGGTTGAGAAAGTTCATGATTGGCTGTGGCATCCTGATTAAGTGCTGGTGAAGCAGCATCTGTAATAACAGGATTCAGTACAATATCAGGCACAAGAGACTCCAAGGTTCCAGATGCACGAGCATTTGATCCATTTGTGGGGGCTAACGACACATTTGAGTAATTAGTTAATGATAAATTACTAGACCAAATAGCATCCACATGATGAGCAGCAACTTGAGTGGTCACAGAAGTACCGGCAACTGGCATCTCAGAATGAAGTTCAGAGCCAGAAAAACCTTGAATATGTTCAAAAGGTTTCCTATCTTCAAATTCACAGTTACCATTTTGATTCATTTCACTTTTGTCATCATATTCCATCGTCAGGTCCACAACAGTGCACGTGTTGATATCACTCTGGATGCTATCATCTTGCTGTCCCTCAAGTCCCCCACCGTGCAGTTCATTTGTAGTTCCATTATGTTTGACGACCGCCTTCCAAGATTCATCGGCATAGATAACAACATCAGAAACACCTTCTCCTGCCTCTTTCAATATTTGAATAAGAAGAAAAAGAAAGAAAACATCATGCACTATGGTGGGAAAGTGAAATGCCCCATAGTCAATGGATAGTTGAAGAACTTACCTTAACCATATTTTGATCAATACGCAAGTCAATATAGCTAGTAGGTGTGTTACAACATATTCAGACAGATCAAGCTAGTGACAGAAAGGACTGGGTGCTAATTCGTTTAGCTAGTTTAAAATCGAGCATGGCAAGGATGGTTGTGTATTTTTGTCTAGATCCCGTTTCTCCCTTGGTTTGAACTCTTTGGCCTACTCAAACTTTTGATTTATACCTCTTCATTTCCTTCATGAATTGGCTTATAGATATTATCCATATGAATATGATACTGAATCTATGGTGTGAGACTTGCAGTAGGCTAATTTCCACCTTTCTGAACTCTCATATGGGGCCAGAATAATTTTTTTGAGACTTTTCGATTCAATTTATGGAGCTCTGTTCTATTGATGATATGAATATGAACTACTGTATATAGGGCTTTAAATTATATATTTGTTGTTAAAATAAGCATCTTATGAACCTCAATTTTCTATGTTCAATTTTCTTTCTAATTCTTACACTACCTGCTGATTGTAGTTTTACCATAATAACTCATTTTATTATAGTTGATATTATTTTATTATCTATTATAATGTGCAGGACATAATGTCAGATAAGAACTGGATGAAACTTAATGACAGAGCAAGTATGGAATATATAAATGGAGTCCATTCATTTCTTAACTTTGCTTTTGGTCAGCCAACTATTAGTGATAGAATACGATGTCCTTGTACTAAGTGTAGAAATACAGTCTTTAAGGGCCGACATGAAGTGAGGGCTCACTTGATCCGAAATGGAATTATGAAAAGTTATAAACATTGGGTTTGTCATGGTGAGACAATTGAGAAAAATTTAGAGGAATGCAATGCTAATAGTAGAGAGAATTTAGATGAGGAAGAAAATACAGATTATGATGACTTAATTGGAATGGTTCATGATGCATGTGCTTTCATAAATACTGATGTTAAAAGAGATAATGTGAATGAAGGATATGAACCCCAAGAACCAAATCCAGAAGTAGTAGCCTTTTACAGGTTGCTTAAAGATGCCGATAAAAATTTGTATCCTGGATGTGACAAGGTCTCCAAATTATCCTTTGCTGTGAAGTTACTCCATTTAAAATGTTCAAATAATTGGAGTGATACATCAATGGATAAGTTGCTGAAGGTTTTTAAGGAAGTTCTTCCAAATGGTGCCTTAGTTCCAAACTCATTTTATGAAGCTAAGAAGCTTATTCAGGATTTGGGACTTGAACATATAAAAATAGATGCATGCTTGAATGATTGTGTTATATATTAGGGAGAGCATGCCAATGCAATCGTATACCCTATATGTAACTTATCCCGCTGGAAATATCAAGGCAGAACGCGCAATATCCCTCACAAGATTTTACATTATTTTCCTTTGAAACCAAGACTCCAGAGGTTGTATATGTCTAAAATCACTGCAAAAGGACATGGATGGCATGAGGAGAAAAGGATAAATGATGGTATATTAAGACATCCAGCTAACTCATTCGCTTGGAAATCCTTTGATGATAAGTACAAGTCCTTTTCTGTAGATCCTCAGAGTGTTAGGCTTGGTCTTGCAAGTGATGGCTTCCAACCATTTGGAAATATGTCTACCCCTCATAGTATATGGCCAGTTGTGTTGATTCCATATAATTTACCTCCATGGCAGTGTATGAAAGATCCTTATTTTATGATGACACTTCTTATTCCAGGTCTTAAGTGCCCCAAAAATGACATTGATGTGTATCTACAACCTTTAATTGAAAAGTTGAAGGAGTTATGGGATGTAGGAGTAGAGACATATGATGCTCATACACGACAAAATTTCAACTTACATGCTGCTGTCCTTTGGACTATTAATGATTTTTCCGTATATGGTAATTTGTCTGGATGGATGACTAAAGGAAAACTAGCTTGTCCTTGTTGCCACAAAGACACTTGCTCTCTTTCAATACGAAGTAAGATTTGTTACATGGGGCATCGTCGGTTCTTACCCAAAAATCATTCATGGCGACGTAATAAAAGATCTTTTGATGAAAAATGTGAATATAGAGATGCACCTAAGGTACTAACTAGTGATGATGTGTTGGATCAGCAGCGTAAGTTAAAAAAAGTTACTTTTGGGAAGGGTCAATTGCCTTATTGGAAGGATCTGAAATTGCGCAATAATCTTGATGTGATGCATATTGTGAGAAACGTTTCTTCTAACATTTTAGGAACTGTGCTGGATATAAAAGGAAAGACAAAAGATACATTGAAGGGCCGTTTTGACTTTGTAGATATGAACATTAGGCACAATCTTCATCCTTATATTGAAAATGGTAAATTGAAGATGCCAGTTGCAACTTATACATTATCCCCACAAGAGAAGATAGCCTTTTGCAATTTCTTATCTAATCTAAGGGTCCCTGATGGATTCTCTTCTAACATATCAAGATGTATGAATATAAATGAGAAGAAGATTTCTGACTTAAAGTGCCATGACCATCATATCCTTTTGCAGCAAATACTTCCAGTTGCCATTCGAGGATTATTGCCTAAGTCTGTTTGTGAGCCATTGATTGAGCTAACTTCTTTAGAAACTTATGCTCAAAGTCGTTAAAAGTTCAAGATCTAAAACAGTTAGAGAATGACATTGTTATGACTCTGTATAAACTTGAAACAATATTTCCATCAGCTTTCTTTGATATTATGATTCATTTACCAATTCACTTGGCAAGCGAGGCTAAAATTGGTGGACCGATCCAATATAGATGGATGTATCCAATTGAAAGGTAATCCTTAACTTTTTGAAACTTAAATGTAATTTCTTTTTGTATTATTTTTGACTTTGTTAATATCTTTTGAATCTAGATATTTGCGAACATTAAAGTCTTATGTCCGAAACAAAGCTCGTCCAGAGGGGTCAATTACAAAAGGTTATCTTGCAAATGAATGTCTTACATTCTATTCGAGGTATTTGAATAGTGTTGAAACAAAATTTAATCGAGTCCCATGAAATGATGATGGAGCTACTTCATACCAAGGACTATCAATCTTTGCAAAAGATGGCTGTGCAAAAGGAGCTTTTAAGTCTTATGAGCTTAATGCTCAGGAGTTTACACAAGCTCAAGCATATGTTCTTCGAAACTGTGAGGAAGTTTGGCCATATATTGAGTAAGAACAAAATCTTGTTATTATGAAAATCTTCAAAGAACTTTATTTCTACTTCAATCATCTTTATTATTGATTAATTATGTCATTCATAGGGAGCATAAAAAAGAATTGGAAGAGGCGAGCTCAAGAAATGTCCTGGCTAGACATCACAAGGAATTTCCAGATTGGTTTTGTGAACGTGTAGGTATCATATAATATAGGTAAATACTTTAAGTTACTTTTATTTATGCTAATAATGGCTTAATTTATTAATCTTAAATAGGTTTCAAAGCTTAAAGCTAAAGGCAAAGCAAGTGAAGATCTTCTAAGCTTGGCTGTTGGACCGTTCAAAATAGTTCATAGATGTTGGTGCAAAAATCCATCGGCATCGGAGAAGCTGGAGTCGAGGGAGTCACGGTCGCTGCCAGGACCTGCAAAGAAAGTCTAAATCGGAGTTGGGGGTGCTCCGATAAGACCCTCCGACGCTCAAGTCAGTTCTCTGCCTCAACAAGAATGGAGTGCTCGAACAAAAATTTTAGCAGAGTTTCAGGATAGAAATTAGGGCTTAGAGAATAATGTATCTGGAGTCCCCTTTTTATAGGCGGAGGGTGCAATAGGCTGACAGTGACGTTTGTAACCGCCTGATCGTGGGCCGCTTGGGGCCAGGAGGAGTTTATTATGAAGAGTAGTGGAGTGGAGTCGTGGCTATCACCGGGGCCTGCCGCATAGAGCCTGTTGCGGGAAGTGGATCAGTACCCATTGTCGCGACTTGTCGGAGAGTAGTGGCACCGTGCGGAATCTATCGCAGGAAGCAGAGCAGAGTTGTGGCCATTACTGTGGCTGTAGGAAGTGGAGCAGAGTCGTGGCCGTTACAGTGGCCGCAGGAAGTGGAGCAGGCCTGTCGGCTAAAGCTCGGTTGAGGTATCTGACGGAGACAGGCTGCTATCCATCTGAGAGGAGCTCAGATGTTGCTGGCGAGCCTTCTACCATTGGGTGCTTTGGGTGCTAATACTGTAGGCGAGGGCCATTTGCGGTAGGGGCTCGTTCAGAGGCTTTCCGTAGAAGAAGTTCGGTTTCACGCAGAATTCGGCAGAGGGTCGACCGACGGTGGGTGTCGGATGGCGCTAGAGAGGTTCATCCGCTGGAGGGGTCCAGCTACTGAAGTCCATGTATCGTAGGAGTTCATCCGGAACCTATCCACTACAGAAGTTTGACCAGGGTCTGATCTGCATAGAAACCAGGATGGGGTTCATCTGTCGAGGAAGCTCAGCCGAAGCCTACGGTAGAAGCTTAGAGTCCGGCCCTTGTAGGAGTTCGGATGAGGTCTTCCTGCAACAGAAGTTCAGGATGAAAGCTCGGCTCCTGTAGGAGCTCGGATGTAGTCCACCTGCAGTTGGAGAAGAAGTCTGGCTCCCATAGGAGCTCGGATGAAGTTTACCTGTGGTTAAAGAAGAAGTTCGGCTCCCGTAGGAGCTCGGATGAAGTCGACCTGCAGTTGGAGAAGAAGTCCGGCTCCCGTGGGAGCTCGGATGAAGTCTACCTACAGTTGGAGAAGAAGTCCGACTCCCATAGGAGCCCGGATGAGGAAGAAGTTTGGCTCCCGTAGGAGCCCGGATGAGGTCCACCTGCAGTCAGAGAAGAAGCCCAGCTCCCGTGGGAGCCCGACCGAAGTCTACCTGCAGTTGGAGAAGAAGTCCGGCTCCCGTAGGAGCTCGGATGAAGTCTACCTGCAGTTGGAGAAGAAGTCCGGCTCCCGTAGGAGCCCGGATGAGGAAGAAGTCTAGCTCCCGTAGGAGCTCGGATGAGGTCCACCTGTAGTCAGAGAAGAAGCCTGACTCCCGTGGGAGCCCGACCAAAGTCTACCTACAGTTGGAGAAGAAGTCCGACTCCCATAGGAGCCCGGATGAGGTCCACCTGCAGTCGGAGAAGAAGTTCGGCTCCCGTAGGAGTCCGGATGAGGTCCACCTGCAGTCGGAGAAGAAGCACGTCTCCCGTGGGAGCCCGATCGAAGTCTACCTGCAGTCGGAGAAGAAGTCCGACTCCCATAGGAGCCCGGATGAGGTCCACCTGCAGTCGGAGAAGAAGCTCGGCTCCCATGGGAGCCCGATCGAAGTCTACCTGCAGTTGGAGAAGAAGTCCGACTCCCATAGGAGCCCGGATGAGGTCCACCTGCAGTCGGAGAAGAAGTCCAGTTCCCGTAGGAGCCCGGATGAGGTCCACCTGCAGTCGGAGAAGAAGTCTGGCTCCCGTGGGAGCCCGGTCGAAGTCTACCTGCAGTCGGAGAAGAAGTCCGGCTCCCGTAGGAGCCCGGATGAGGTCCACCTGCAGTCGGAGAAGAAGCACGGCTCCCGTGGGAGCCCGGTCGAAGTCTACCTGCAGTTGGAGAAGAAGTCTGGCTCCCGTAGGAGCCCGGATGAGGTCCACCTGCAGTCAGAGAAGAAGCCCGGCTCCCGTGGGAGCCCGACTGAAGTCTGCCTGCAGTTGGAGAATAAGTCCGGCTCCTGTAGGAGCCCAGATGAGGAAGAAGTCCGGCTCCCGTAGGAGCCCGGATGAGGTCCACCTACAGTTGGAGAAGAAGCCCGGCTCCCGTGGGAGCCCGGCTGAAGTCTGCCTGCAGTTGGAGAATCTAGTCGACACTGATGGGGATTTATCTGTCCGCAAAACTCGAGAACATTGTGGAAGCTCGGCCGTCGGAGAGGTTTGGGAAGATGTCATCGAAGGTCGGACATCGGTAAAATCCCTGGAGGGTCACTCCTGACATGAACTTCGGCTGAGGGGGGTATTTTATACCCAACACCAGTCTCCCTACTTCCGAGTTCGAGTTTGGAATGAAGGAAGTACAGAGAAATTTTTACAGCTGAAGTTGTCCCCTTGAATTTTGCGAGCGACCGCCCTCGAAAATCCAGTTATTTAACGCGCGTGTTGGAGTCTTTTCAAATCGGAGCGATCCGAAGAGACCTTTCAGAATTCTCGCTAGAGCATTATCCCAGGTACGGTGCAGTAATGGCTTTGTCAGCTGTCAGCCACTTTTAGCCACCTGCCATGGCGAGTGGGATACGTGACGAACATAGGTTGGCCTAGGGGGATCTGCGATCATTATAGCACCGGATCCCAGGGTCTATTTAAACCCACCTTTCTACCTCCAGGAGTTTCATTCTGCCTGAAAGTCCTGTTGGCGCCCATCTTCTCCCCGAGAGCCCTGACCTTCCTTGGTGTCTGCTTTGGCCCTAGGTGTTCTTCGAGTCATCTCTGTCTCTACGCCCCTGCATCCTTCAGAGTGATTTAGGTTAGTCCCGGAACCTCCGCCCCTTCTCTTGCCATCTAGGTGCCCTTTCTCCTCCATTTTCCTTCTGCCGTATTCTCCTTGTTAGGTCTCCCACGAACCTTTCGGCTCTGATTTCGCCTGATCTCTTCGGGATTTCTAGGGTTCTTGCTTAAAATGTCTTCTGGTCCCTCCGCCTCTAGCGGCTCCAGTAGCTCGTCTGTCTCAGTCCCCCAGAACCCTCGTGATGTAGATGAACCCACATCTAGGGCTGGGCCTCGTTCGATTTTTGCACTGGGCGCCATTCCCTATTCTCTGACTCCGGATGAGCTTCTACTGATAAAGGTTCAATATGGAGTTCCTCCGGAGTACGAGCTGGAGCTTCCCGATCCCACCGATCGGGCCAGCACCCCTCCACCTGGACGTTTCTGTCTGTACCAGGAGGCCTTCCGTGCTGGGCTCCGGCTTCCACCCTTTATTGTCGCCCTTTTCCATTTTTTAGACATTTCTTTAGCTTCCGTCGTGCCGAATTCCTTTAGATTTTTGATAGGGTTCCTCTCCCTTTGCCACGTAGTCGAAGTTCAGCCATCTCTTTCTTTGTTTAGATATTTTTACACCTTCAAGTGCCACCCCTCGGCAAAGGACTGGTGGTACTTCTCCCCTCAGTTCGGCAAGAAGGGATTGCTGAAAGGTGCCCCCTCTTCTATCCATAACTGGAAGGAGAAGTACCTCTATGTCCAATGTCCAACCCTAGAGCTGGGATTGCCCCCTTGGGGCTCCCTGAGGGACTCTGTCTGCCGGGCTCCTAGCCTGGGGGAGGACGACCTTCAGGCCACCCAGAAGCTTCTTAGTTATCCAACTCCTTCCCTTCCCAACCTTCTGAAGGAGCAGTTTCTGTTCAACATCGGCTTGAGTCTCCTGGATCCTGCGAGTATTCCATCTTTCCTCTCTTCTTCTTTTCTCCTTCTCTTCTCCCCTTTCTCCCCATCTTTTCTCTCTTTCTTTTTTTTCCTTTTTTTTTTTGACTGTGCGTCACCCCTTCCTTTTTCACCCCATCGCTGATCTCTTTTTTTTTTTTCTTTTTTCTCTTCCTTCTTTCTTTCTTCTTTTTTTTTTTTTTAGGAATGGACGCCGAAGCAGCATGGATGCTTGCCAGGGGCCTTAGGGTTCACAAAAGAAAAGGTGCTGTGGCCTCCGGGTCATCAAAGAAGGCCAGGGCGAAGGAGACGAGCTCGACCACGCCTGCCCAGGCGGCCCCCGCTGTCGATGTTCATTCAGACGTCGAGCCTCCAGCTCCCCGAGCCTCTCCGAGGAGTTCTCCCGTCGAGGTCCCCACTTCGGGGGCCCACTCTAAGGTGGTGCCGGGGGTTGAGAGGGGGAGGAGAAAGAAGACGGTGGCCCACAGGATCAGCGGCCACCGAGCCATCAGAGAAGAATCCCACAGCTCTAAGGAAGAGCCGGCGAAGAATCCCTTTAACGACAGGAAACTGATAAAGCGACTGGTCGACGGATGTATCCTGCCCGAAGTCATCCAGAGGATCGTTCGCGCCGACCCCGAACAGCGGGTTTGGGACTCTCTAGGGTCCTTTCTTAAGGTAAGCATATTCACTTTCCTCCTTCCCCTTGCTCCTTCATTCAATTAACTTCTCAATTTTCATTCTGACCTCCTGGCCGCCCTTGCAGATCGGGCATCAGCTCTTCGCCCACATCGAGGCAGCAAACAAGGCGAGGAGGGATGCTATCCAGGCGGAAGAGGGTCGCATGGCCGAGGTCGGCCACCTTAAGGAAAAGGCCACCGAGGTAGCCAACCTTCAAGAGGCACTTGAGAAGGAAAAGCGAGCCTCAGAGGAGATGGTGAGGAAGGCGGAGGCCGAGGTCGTAAATTTGACGGAGCAAATTTTGATTCTGATCTCAGAAGCCAGGGGCCAAGAGGTGGAAGAGTTCAAGGCCTCCGCTGAAATGAGGGACCTGAACATCAAGTTCGGCCAAGACGCATTCATCAAAGGATTCGAGCTCTACCAAGTGAAGATGGTCAAGAAATTTCTCGAGCTCGACTTCAGCTTCTTAGATGAGGCATTTGAAGATGAAGCTGGGCCATCTCCTACTGCCGCTGCCACCGCAGCCCCCCTTCCAAGAACACCGGGCTCCCCAACTCCTGCTTCGAAGGTCTGAGACCTCTAACCTTGTATTTTTCTTTCATTGTGGTTTTTCTTTTTCCCTTTGTCTTTAAGAGACATTCAATCAATAAAATTGAGCTCCTCCTTCTGGGGAACTTCCTTTCTTTTTTCTTTTTCTTTCTGCAATGAGCCGTGCCTTGACGCTTTTGTCTCCCGATGGTAGTATCCTGTCGAAGCACTTTCCGTGCCGCAGGGAGTTCCACTGAGGTCCATGATCTAACATCTGAGGAAGAAAGTCCATCATCTAACAGAAAAGTCAAGGGAGATGGAGGACGAACTTCGCAGGCTGAGGGCCACGTAGAGGCCACTACGGAGGCCACCCACTTCCGGAACCTCCACATGAAAGGAATCATGGATTATAGCCAAAGGAAGGCAAACTTCAAGAAAGAGCTCGAGGAACATAAGAAGCACGCCAGCGACCGATCCTGGGCTCAGGCTTCCAAGATCAGCTCTCTTGAAGCGGAGCTGTCGCCTGCACGGGAGAAGATCGGCCAGCTGGAAGGAAGTTCGTCCTGGCTCTCAACCTGGGCTGACCATGACCAAGAACGGTCAAAGAAGTTCTCTGACCTTCAGCAGCAACTCCAGGATGTCGAGGCTAACTACCATGCATACCGGGCCGGCTGGTGCAAGTAGGTGGATGACTACAGGAGGAAGCTCAGGATGGCGACCGATGAGGCTGCCCACCTCCAAAGGTAGTTATCTGAAGGGGCCCAGTTCGTCCCTGTTCGGGACCCCGACGAACTCCAATCCCTGTGGAGAACCATAGAAGAGCTATCCGTTTCCCTTGGGGAGGGGAAGACTGAGCTGCAGCAGTTGAAGATCCAGTTGGTATACGAGCAGCAGGCGGTCAAGGATGCGGAGGCGGAGTCCGAGGTCCTGAGAAAAAGGCTCCGAGAGGCAGAGAACGAAAGCCAACGGTCTCATCGGAGGTATATAGAGGTGCTCATGAGGGAGAAAGAATTGGAAGAAGAAGTTGAAAGCTTAAGGCACTCCCTGATGAGGGTCGAAGCCGAAAGTTTGAAGTCAGAAGAAGCCGGGCCCCCTTAGGGCTCTTTTGCCTTTCGTCCTTCTATGCGTCTTCTACTCTTGTCGTTTGTCTCTCCTCTTTTTTTTTGTTGGGCCTTCTGGGCTCTGTAACGCATACCTTGCTAATGAAATGAAAAGTAGATTTTTTGGTTACCTTGCCCGCGCATTATGTTGAATTGTCATCCGCCGGACTTCTTTCATTTTTGCCTTGTTCGATGTCGATGTTGTCCGAAAGTTTCTTGTTCATTTTTGTATTAGGTCACCGTTATCGAATTTCTTATGTCTTTTGATTTGTTCGGCATCGACGTTGTTTGGAGGTTCCCAACCACAGTCGTGTTGATTTGCCCTTTCGTTCATGGCCGTAGATCGCTTTTTATCTCTCTCCGTCTTCACAGGGATGAAGTCCTTTGTGTCTTTGGTATAGTTTGGCTTCCATGTTGCACTAGTGTAGTCCGTCGCTTTTCTTTCTCATCCCCCTCCTTTTTTAAGCAAGGGTTCTCCCTAACTCTTTACGGGGCCATGGGAGCGTAGAGGGGTCTGGGCGCGCTTGTGCCCGGGAGGAGTCCGGGAATGAGGCCGGGCTCCACCCAGCCCTCTTTCAACTGCAGGCTTGCCGGAGTCGCCCGCCTACTGTTCCTTCGTAGCTTCCTCATCCTTCAGCTTGAAGGCTTCCTCCACTCGGGCATATCCTTCGGCCCGAGCCAACAGATCGACAAAGTCTTTGGGGTACTTCTTTTCTAGGGAGAAGAGGAGGTCGTTCTTTTGAAGGCCGCTCTTTAAGGCAGCCATCGCGACCGATTGGTCCAGGTCCCGGACCTCCAGGGCGGCGGCGTTGAAGCGGTTGACGTAAGCTCGGATGGATTCTCCCTCCTTCTGCTTGATGTTGATGAGGGACTCCGAACCTCACCGGGGGCACTGGCTACTGACGAAATGAGCCACGAACTGGTGACTCATTTGGTCAAAGGAGAAGATTGTACCCGACTTCAATGCTGAGTACCAATTCCTTGCTGCTCCCTTCAAGGTAGATGGGAAAGCTCGACACAAGATGGTATCTGGCGCGCCATGGAGCAGCATCATGGTCCGAAAGGCCTCCAGGTGGTCGAACGGGTCCGAGATCCTGTCGTAGCTCTCAAATTGGGGGAGCTTGAAGTTTGACGGGATTGGTTCCTGCATGATCATCTGAGAGAAAGGAGGGTCAGTGCAAATATCCTCACCGTAAGCGGTGGGAGCACGGCAGAGCTCTTCGATCCATCGATCCATCTCCTGGAATCTCTGATCCAGGAGGTCCTCTCGATTGCGAGCCTCGAGGGTTTTCTGGTGGAGCGGAGGCAGGGATTCTTCGACGGTTGAATCATGATCGGATGGAGGACTCTCCACCTTCTGTTTTTCTTTTCTGGGGAGGACAGGGTGGCTGACCCATGTGGCCCACCCGGTCGTCGGGTTCTGGAACTCCGACGATGCTCTTTCTAGCCGCACCGATGCCTGCGGCTACTGCTGCATGGCCTGCACCACTTCGATGAGGCCTCTGACCTATTGAACCAGCAAGTCAAACTGCTCCATGCCGACCGCCGTCGTCGTCGTCGGAGGAGCCTGGGAAACCAAAGATGAGGCTGGGGCTTGCGGAGCTCGCTGAGATCTGACTGCGAAGGCCGTCGACCACCTGGTGGATGCCCTTCGGGGAGGCATCAGGTGGAGATCAGACGGACAATCAGAGGAGGAGATGTTGGAGAAGATGACCAGACGTGGTCCCGTTGAGCGCTCCTTTAAGAATAAGGGTACTACGAAGACACAGCACCCTTCCTCTAGCGCCAATCCTGTTGGTACAAAAATCCATCGACATCGAAGAAGCTGGAGTCGAGGGAGTCACGGTCGCTACCGGGCTGCAAAGAAAGTCTAAACTGGAGTTGGGGGTGCTCCGGCAAGACCCTCCGACACTCAAGTCAGTTCTCTGCCTCAACAAGAATGGAGTGCTCGAACGGAAATTTTAGTAGAGTTTCAGGATAGAAATTAGA
Organism: Elaeis guineensis; assembly: GCF_000442705.2. Lineage (NCBI taxonomy): Eukaryota > Viridiplantae > Streptophyta > Magnoliopsida > Arecales > Arecaceae > Elaeis > Elaeis guineensis. The sequence goes on along the minus strand of NC_026000.2, from coordinate 116,222,538 downwards.
GCTTAGAGAATAACGTATCTGGAGTCCCCTTTTTATAGGCGGAGGGTGCAACAGGCTGACAGTGACGTTTGTAACCGCCTGGTCATGGGCCGCTCGGGGCCAGGAGGAGTTTATTATGAAGAGTAGTGGAGTGGAGTCGTGGCTATCACTGGGGCCTGCCGTGTGGAGCCTGTTGCGGGGAGTGGATCAGTGCCCGTTGTCGCGACTTGCTAGAGAGTAGTGGCGCCGCACGGAATCTGTCACAGGAAGTAGAGCAGAGTCGTGGCCATTACTGTGGCTGCAGGAAGTGAAGCAGAGTCGTGGCCGTTACGGTGGCCGCAGAAAGTGGAGCAGGCCTGTCGGCTGAAGCTCGGTTGAGGTATCTGGCGGAGACAGGCTGCTATCTATCTGAGAGGAGCTCGGATGTTGCTGGTGAGCCTTCTACCATTGGGTGGGCGAGGGCCATTTGCGGTAGGGGCTCGGTCAGAGGCTTTCCGTAGAAGAAGTTCGATTTCACGCAGAATTCGGCAGAGGGTCGACCGACGGTGGGTGTCGGATGGCACTGGAGAAGTTCATCCGCTGGAGGGGTCCGGCTGCTAAAGTCCATGTGTCGTAGGAGTTCGTCTGGAATCTGTCCGCTACAGAAGTTCGGCCAGGATCTGATCTCCATAGAAACCAGGATGGGGTTCATCTGTCGAGGAAGCTCAACCGAAGCCTGCAGTAGAAGCTCAGAGTCCGGCCCTTGTAGGAGTTCGGATGAGGTCTTCCTGCAACAGGAGTTCAAGGTGAAAGTTTGGCTCTTGTAAGAGCTCGGATGTAGTCCACCTGCAGTTGGAGAAGAAGTCCGGCTCCCGTAGGAGCTCGGATAAAGTCTACCTGCGGTTAAAGAAGAAGTCCGGCTCCCGTAAGAGCTCGGATGAAGTCGACCTGCTGTTGGAGAAGAAGTCCGGCTCCCGTGGGAGCTCGGATGAAGTCTACCTACAGTTGGAGAAGAAGTCCGGCTCCCGTAGGAGCCCGAATGAGGAAGAAGTCCGGCTCCCGTAGGAGCCCGGATGAGGTCCACCTGCAGTCGGAGAAGAAGTCCGGCTCCCGTGGGAGTCCGATCGAAGTCTACCTGCAGTTGGAGAAGAAGTCCGGCTCCCGTAGGAGTTCGGATGAAGTCTACCTGCAGTTGGAGAAGAAGTTTGGCTCCCGTAGGAGCCCAGATGAGGAAGAAGTCCGACTCCCGTAGGAGCCCGGATGAGGTCCACCTGCAGTCTGAGAAGAAGTTCGGCTCCCGTGGGAGCCCAACCGAAGTCTACCTACAGTTGGAGAAGAAGTCCGGCTCCCGTAGGAGCCCGGATGAGGTCCACCTGCAGTCGGAGAAGATGTCCGGCTCCCGTAAGAGCCCGGATGAGATCCACCTGCAGTCGGAGAAGAAGCCCGGCTCCCGTGGGAGCCCGACCGAAGTCTACCTGCAGTCGGAGAAGAAGTCTGGCTCCCGTAGGAGCCCGGATGAGGTCCACCTGCAGTCGGAGAAGAAGGCCAACTCCCGTGGGAGCCTGACCGAAGTCTACCTGTAGTTGGAGAAGAAGTCCTGCTCCTGTAGGAGCCCGGATGAGGTCCACCTGCAGTCGGAGAAGAAGTCCGACTCCCGTAGGAGCTCGGATGAGATCCACCTGTAGTCAGAGAAGAAGCCCGGCTCCCGTGGGAGCCCGATCGAAGTCTACCTGCAGTCGGAGAAGAAGTTCGGCTCCCGTAGGAGCCCGGATGAGGTCCACCTACGGTCGGAGAAGAAGCTCGGCTCTCGTGGGAGCCCGACCGAAGTCTACCTGCAGTTGGAGAAGAAGTCCGGCTCCCGTAGGAGCCCGGATGAGGTCCACCTGCAGTCAGAGAAGAAGTCCGGCTCCCGTGGGAGCCCGACCGAAGTCTACCTGCAGTTGGAGAAGAAGCCCGACTCCCGTGGGAGCCCGGCTGAAGTCTGCCTGCAGTTGGAGAATAAGTCCGGCTCCTGTAGAAGCCCGGATGAGAAAGAAGTCCGGCTCCCATAGGAGCCCGGATGAGGTCCACCTGCAGTTGGAGAAGAAGCGAGGTCCACCTGCAGTTGGAGAAGAAGCCCGGCTCCCGTGGGAGCCCGGCTGATGTCTGCCTGCGGTTGGAGAATCCAGTCGACACTGATGGAGATTTATCCGTCGGAAGAACTCGAAAATGTTGCAAAGGCTCGACCGTCAGAGAGGTTCGAGAAGATATCGTCGAAGGTCGGACGTCGGTAAAATTCTCGAAGGGTCACTCTTGACATGAACTTCGGCTGGGGGGATATTTTATACCCAACAATAGATATGGAACTTACGTTGTCAATAGATTCAGATTTCATGCAAGAGATCGTGCAATTGGGCGAAAAAGTCAGAATAGTGGAGTGCTTGTAAAAGGAGATGAAACATCTGCTGATAAAGAGTACTATGGAGTGTTGGAAGATATTTTTGAATTGTTGTATGTGGGAAATAAAAAAGTAGTTCTTTTCAAATGTCACTGGTGGGATGTTGGCCGATTGGGACGAGGATATAGGGTTGACAACTATGGATATATAAGCGTAAATATCCATGGATCTTTGAACACCAATGATCCTTTTGTGTTGGCTTCTTAAGCTCAACCAGTGTTCTATGTAGAAGATTTAGTTGATAGCAATTGGCTTGTTGTGATAAAAACTTATCCACGTGATGCTTATGATGTGCTATCTGTAGATAACGATGCAGATTGTTGGGTATAAAATACTCCCCCCAGCCGAAGTTCATGTTAGGAGTGACCCTCCGGGGATTTTACCGACGTCCGACCTTCGGCGATATCTTTTCGAACCTCTCCGGCGGCCGAGCCTCCGCAACATTCTCGAGTTCTGCCGATGGATAAATCCCCATCAGTGTCGACTGGATTCTCCAACCGCAGGCAGACTTCAGCCGGGCTCCCATGGGTGCCGGGCTTCTTCTCCAACTGCAGGTGGACCTCATCCGGGCTCCTACGGGAGCCGAACTTCTTCCTCATCTGGGCTCCTAAGGGAGCCGGACTTATTCTCCAACCGTAGGCAGACTTCAGTCGGGCTCCCACGAGAGTCGGGCTTCTTCTCCGACTGCAGGTAGACTTCGGTCGGGCTCCCACTGGAGCCGGACTTCTTCTCCAACTGCAGGTGGACTACATCCGAGCTCCTACGGGAGCCAGACTTTCACCCTGAACTCCTACTGCAGGAAGATCTCATCCAAACTCCTACAAGGATCAGACTCTGAGCTTCTACCGCAGGATTCGGCTGAGCTTCCTCGACAGATGAACCCCATCCTGATTTCTATGGAGATCGGACTAAGCCGAACATCTGTAGCGGACAGGTTTCGGACGAACTCCTACGACACATGGACTTCAGCAGCCAGACCCCTCCAGCGGATGAACCTCTCCAGGGCCATCCGACACCCACCGTCGGTCGACCCTCTGCCGAATTCTGTGTGAAACCAAACTTCTTCTACGGAAAGCCTTTGACCGAGCCCCTACCACAAATGGCCCTCGCCTACAGTATTAGCACCCAAAGCACCCAACGGTAGAAGGCTCGCCAGCAACATCCGAGCTCCTCTCAGACGGATAGCAGCCTGTCTCCACCAGATACCTCAATCGAGCTTCAGCCGACAGGCCTGCTCCATTTCCTGCGGCCACCGTAACGGCCACGACTCTGCTCCACTTCCTGCAGCCACAGTAATAGCCATGACTCTGCTCTGCTTCCTACGACAAATTCTGTGCGGTGCCACTACTCTCTGGCAAGTCACGACAATGGGCACTGATCCACTCCCCGCAACAGGCTCCACACGGCAGGCCCCAGTGATAGCCACGACTCCACTCCACTACTCTTCATAATAAACTCCTCCTGGCCCCGAGTGGCCCACGACCAGGCGGTTACAAACGTCACTGTCAGCCTGTTGCACCCTCCGCCTATAAAAAGGAGACTCCAGATACGTTATTCTCTAAGCCCTAATTTCTATCCTGAAACTCTGCTAAATTTTCTGTTCGAGCACTCTATTCTTGTTGAGGCAGAGAACTGACTTGAGCATCGGAGGGTCTTGTCGGAGCACCCCCAACTCTGATTTAGACTTTCTTTGCAGGTCCCAGTGGCGACCGCGACTCCCTCGACTCCAGCTTCTCTGACGCCGGTGGATTTTTGCACCAACAGGATTGGCGCAAGAGGAAGGGCACTGTGTCTTTGCAGTACCCTTGTTCTTAAAGAAGCGCTCAACGGGACCACGTCCGGTCATCTTCTCTGACATCTCCTCCTCCGGTTGCCCGCCTGATCTCCACCTGATGCCACCCCGAAGGGCGTCCACCAGGCGATCGACGACCTCCGCGGCCAGATCTCAGCGAGCTCCGCAAGCCCCGGTCTCATCTTCAATTTCTCAGGCTCCTCCTCCTCCGACGATGGCAGTCGGCATGGAGCAGTTTGACCTGCTGGTTCAACAGGTCAGAGGCCTCACCGAAGTAGTGCAGGCCATGCAGCAACAGCCGCAGACTTCGGTGCGGCTGGAAAGAGCATCGTCAGAGTTCCAGAACCTGACGATCGGATGGGCCACATGGGTCAGCCGCCCTGTCCTCCCCAGAGAAGAAAAATAGAAGGCAGAGAGTCCTCCGTCCGATCATGATTCAACCCCCGAAGAATCCCTGCCTCCACTCCACCAGAAAACCCTTGAGGCCCGCAATCGAGAGGACCTCCTGGATCAGAGATTCCAGGAGATGGATTGGTGGATCGAAGAGCTCCGCCGCACTCCCACCGCTTACGGTGAGGACATTTGCACTGACCCTCCTTTCTCTCAGATGATCATGCAGGAACCAATCCCGCCAAACTTCAAGCTCTCCCAATTTGAGAGCTACGATGGGACCTCAGACTCGGTCGACCACCTGGAGGCCTTCCGGATCATGATGCTACTCCATGGCATGCCAGACGCCATCTTGTGTCGAGCTTTTCTATCTACCTTGAAGGGAGCAGCAAGGAATTGGTACTCAGCGTTGAAGTTGGGTACAATCTTCTCCTTTGACCAAATGAGTCATCAGTTCGTGGCTCATTTCGTCAGCAGCCAGCACCCCCGGCGAGGTTTGGAGTCTCTGATCAACATCAAGTAGAAGAAGGAAGAATCCATCCGAGCTTACGTCAACCGCTTCAACGCCACCACCCTGGAGGTTCGAAACCTGGACTAATCGGTCGCGATGGCCGCCTTAAAGAGCTGCCTTCAAAAGAACGACCTCCTCTTCTCCCTAGAAAAGAAGTACCCCAAAGATTTTGCCGATCTGCTGGCTCGGGCCGAAGGATATGCCCGAGTGGAGGAAGCCTTCAAGCTGAAGGATGAGGAAGCTGCGAAAGAACAGCAGGCAGGTGACTCCGGCAAGCCCACAGTTGAAAGAGGGCTGGGTGGAGCCCGGCCTCATTCCCGGACTCCTCCCGGGCACAAGCGCGCCCAGACTCCTCCTTGAGCACACAGGCAGAGAAGCCCAGACCACAGGGTTCGGCGGGGCTCTCCCCTAGGAAGGTTCCGCAACTATGCCCCCCTCAACGCATCAAAAACTCTGGTGCTGATGGAGGTCAAAGAGCAGCTCCCAAGGCTAGAAAGGATGCGCACACACCTCGGAAAGCACAATCCCAATAAGTTCTGCCTCTACCATCGTGACCACGGCCACGACACAGAGGTATGCATTCAGCTCCGAGATGAGATCGAGGAGCTCATCAGACAAGGTCGGCTCGACAGGTTCATCCGACGTCGGTCTGAGGGTAGAGAAAATCGGCCAAGGGCCCCGCCACAACCTGAGCCATCGAGGAGGGAAGAGTGGCCCGAAGATCGACCTCCAATTGGGATCATCAACTCCATCTCTAGAGGACCTTGACGGGGAGCGGACCTTCTACGGCCATGAGATTTGGAAAACCGATAAATGTATTACAAATGACTTTGCTTTGAATCAAAATTCCTTTTGGATTTGCATATTTTTCCCTTTTGGCATGGACGCATAACAACAGGGGATAACCCCTTCAGACAACGAAAATGAAGCCCTGTTAGGGACAGGAGGAAAACCTCACCCTAAATGAGCAAAGTCGAAGGCCCGATTGCTTTAGACTGGATGGGGGAGAGGCCCTACAACGCCCATATGTGCCCCACAGCCTGTTAGGGACAGGAGGAGAACCTCACCTAACATGAGCAAAGTCGAAGGCCCCGATTCCCTTAGACCGGATGGGGAGAGAGGCCCTACATGCTCAAATGTGCCCCCACAGTCCTGTTAGGGACAGGAGAAGAACCTCGCCCTAACATGAGCAAAGTCGAAGGCCTGATTCTCCTTAGACGGATGGGGGGAGAGGCCCTGCAATGCCCAATGTGCCCCCAGCCCTGTTGGGGATAGGAGGAGAACCTCGCTCTAACATGAGAAAAGTCGAAGACTCGATTATTTTTAGACCGGATGGGGGGAGAGGCCCTGCAACACCCATGTGTGTCCCCACAACCCTGTTAGGAACAGGAGGAGAACCTCGTCCTAACCTGAGCTGAAATCGACTATAACAGGAATAAGAGGAGAACTCATCCTGACGCCGACTAAGATTCGATCATTCAAGATCTGCTAAGAAAAAAGAGAATTCTCTCGATGGCCCTCTACGCTCCCACGGCCCGTAAAGAGTTAGGGAGAACCCTTGCTTAAGAAAGGAGGGGGATGAGAAAGAAAGCGATGGACTACACCAGTGCAACATGGAAGCCAAACTATACCAAAGACACAAAGGACTTCATCCCCGTGAAGATGGAGAGAGATAAAAAGCGATCTACGGCCATGAACGAAAGGCAAATCAACACGACTGCGGCTGGGAACCTCCAAACGACGTCGACACCGAACAAATCAAAAGACACAAGAAAATTTGATAACGATGACCTAATACAAAATGAACAAGAAACCTTCGGACAACATCAACATGAACAAGGCAAAAATGAAAGAAGTCTGGCAGACGACAATTCAACATAATGTGCGGGCAAGGTAACCAAAAAATCTCCTTTTCATTTCATTAGCAAGGTATGCGTTACAGAGCCCAGAAGGCCCAACAAAAAAAAGAGGAGAGACAAATGACAAGAGTAGAAGATGCATAGAAGGACGAAAGGCAAAAGACCCTAAGGGGGCCCGGCTTCTTCCGACTTCAAACTTTCGGCTTCGACCCTCATCAGGGAGTGCTTAAGCTTTCGACTTCTTCTTCTAATTCTTTCTCCCTCATGAGACCTCTATATACCTCCGATGAGACCATTTGCTTTCGTTCTCTACCTCTCGGAGCTTTTTTTCTCAGATCTCGGACTCCACCTCCGCATCCTTGATCGCCTGCTGCTCGTATACCAACTGGATCTTCAACTGCTGCAGTCGGTCTTCCCCTCCCCAAGGGCGACGGATAGCTCTTCTGGTTTCCTCAGGGATTGGAGTTCGTCGGGGTCCCGAACAGGGATGAACTGGGCCCCTTCAGATAACTGCCTTTGAGGCGAGCAACCTCGTCGGTCGCCATCCTGAGCTTCCTCCTGTAGTCGTCCACTGCTTGCACCAGCCGGCCCGGTATGCATGGTAGTTCGCCTCGATCCTGGAGTTGCTGCTGAAGGTCAGAACTTCTTCGACCATTTCTTGATCGTGGTCAGCCCGGGTCGAGAGCCAGGACAAACTTCCTTCCAGCTAGCCGATCTTCTCCCGTGCAGCGATAGCTCCACTTCAAGAGAGCTGATCTTGGAAGCCTGAGCCCAGGATCGGTCGCTGGCGTGCTTCTTATGTTCCTCGAGCTCCTTCTCGAAGTTCGTTCCTCCGGCTATAATCCATGATCCCTTTCATGTGGAGGTTCTGAAAGTGGATGGCCTCCACAGTGGCCTCTGCGTGGCCCTCCCTCAGCCTGTGAAGTTCGTCCTC
>NC_026000.2:116167320-116214557 GCF_000442705.2 Elaeis guineensis | reverse complement strand
AAAAAAAAAAAAAAGGAAAAAAAAAGAAAGAGAGAAAAGAGGGGGAGAAAGGAGAGAAGAGAAGGAGAAAAGAAGAAGAGAGGAAAGATGGAATACTCGCAGGATCTAGGGGACTCAAGCCGATGTTGAACAGAAACTGCTCCTTCAGAAGGTTGGGAAGGGAAGGAGTTGGATAACTAAGAAGCTTCTGGGCAGCCTGAAGGTCGTCCTCCCCCAGGCTAGGAGCCCGACGGACAGAGTCCCTCAGGGAGCCCCAAGGGGGCAATCCCAGCTCTAGGGTCAGACATTGGACATAGAGGTACTTTCCCTTCCAGTTATGGATAAAAGAGGGGGCACCTTTCAGCAACCCCTTCTTGCCAAACTGAAGGGAGAAGTACCATCAGTCCTTTGTCGAGGGGTGGCACTTGAAGATGTAAAAATGCCTAAACAAAGAAAGAGATGGCTGAACTTCGACTACGTGGCAAAGGGAGAGGAACCCTATCAAAAACCTAAAGGAATTCGGTGCGACGGAAGCTAAAGAAATGTCTAGAAAATGGAAAAGGGCGACAACAAAGGGCGGAAGCGAAAGCCGGAGCCCAGCACAGAAGGCCTCCTGGTACAGGCAGAAACATCCAGGTGGGGGGGTGCTGGCCCGATCAGCGGGATCGAAAAGCTCCAGCTCGTACTCCGGAGGAACTCCATACTGAACCTTTATCAGTAGAAGTTCATCCGGAGTCAGAGAACAGAGAATGGCGCCCGACGCAAAAATCGGACGGGGCCCAGCCCTAGATGTGGGTTCGTCTACATCACGAGGGTTCTGGGGGACTAAGGCAGACGAGCTGCTGGAGCCGCTAGAGGCGGAGGGACCAGAAGATATTTTAAGCAAGAACCCTAGAAATCCCGAAGAGATCAGGCGAAATCAGAGCCGAAAGGTTCGTGGGAGACCTAACAAGGAGAATGCGACAGAAGAAAAATGGAGGAGAAAGGGCACCTAGATGGCAAGAGAAGGAACGGAGGTTTCGAGACTAACCTAAATCGCTCCGAAGGATGCAGGGGCGCAGGGACAGAGATGACTCGAAGGACACCTAGGGCCAAAGCAGACACCAAGGAAGGTCAGAGCTCTCGGGGAGAAGACAGGCGCCAACAGGACTTTCAGGTAGAATGAAACTCCTGGAGGCAGAAAGGCGGGTTTAAATAGACCCTGAGATCTTGTGCTATAATGATCGCAGATTTCTTCAGGCCAACCTATGTTCGCCACGTATCCCACTCGCCATGACAGGCGGCTAAAAACGGCTGACAGCTGACAAAGCCATTACTGCACCGTACCTGGGACAATGCTCCAGCAAAAATTCTGAAAGGTCTCTTCGGATCATCCCGATTTGAAAAGACTCCAGCACGTGCGCGTTAAATAACTGGATTTTCGAGGGCAGTCGTGCGCAGAATTCAAGGGGACAACTTCGGCTGTAAAAATTTTTCTGTACTTTCTTCATTCGAAACTCGAACTCGGAAGTAGGGGGACTGGTGTTGGGTATAAAATACCCCCCCAGCCGAAGTTCATGTCAGGAGTGACCCTTTGGAGATTTTATCGATGTCCGACCTTCAGCGACACTTTTCGAACCTCTCTGGTAGCCGAGCCTCCGCAACGTTCCCAAGTTCTGCCGATGAATAAATCCCCATCAGTGTCGACTGGATTCTCCAACCGTAGGCAGACTTCAGCCGGGCTCCCACAGGAGCCAGGCTTCTTCTCCAACTGCAGGTGGACCTCATCCGGGCTCCTACAGGAGTCGGACTTCTTCCTCATCCGGGCTCCTACGGGAGCCGGACTTATTCTCCAACCACAGGCAGACTTCAGCCGGGCTCCCACGGGAGCCGGGCTTCTTCTCCGACTGCAGGTAGACTTCGGTCGGGCTCCCACGGGAGCCAGACTTCTTCTCCAACTACAAGTGGACTACATCCGAGCTCCTACGGGAGCCAGACTTTCGCCCTGAACTCCTGTTGCAGGAAGACCTCATCCGAACTCCTACAAGGGCCGAACTCTGAGCTTCGACTGCAGGCTTCGGCTGAGCTTCCTCGACAGATGAACTCCATCCTGGTTTCTATGGAGATCGGACCCTGGCCGAACTTCTATAGCGGACAGGTTCCGGATGAACTCCTATGACACATGGACTTCTGCAGCCGGACCCCTCCAGCGGATGAACCTCTCCAGCACCATCCGACACCCACCGTCGGTCGACCCTCTGTCGAATTCTGCATGAAACCGAACTTCTTCTACGGAAAGCCTCTGACCGAGCCCCTACCGCAAATGGCCCTCGCCTACAGTATTAGCGCCCAAAGCACCCAACGGTAGAAGGCTCGCCAGCAACATCCGAGCTCCTCTCTGATGGATAGCAGCCTGTCTCCGCCAGATACCTCAACCGAGCTTCAACCGACAGGCCTGCTCCACTTCCTGCGGCCACTGTAATGGCCACGACTCTGCTCCACTTCTTGCAGCCACAGTAATGGCCACGACTCTGCTCTGCTTCCTGCGACAGATTCCGCACGGCGCCACTACTCTCTGGCAAGTCGCGACAACTGGCACTGATCCACTCCCCGCAACAGGCTCCATGCGGCAGGCCCTGGTGATAGCCACGACTCTACTCCACTACTCTTCATAATAAACTCCTCCTAGCCCTGAGCGACCTACGACCAGGTGGTTACAAACGTCACTGTCAGCCTGTTGCACCCTCCGCCTATAAAAAGGGGACTCCAGATACGTTATTCTCTAAGCCCTAATTTCTATCTTGAAACTCTGCTAAAATTTTTGTTCGAGCACTCCATTCTTGTTGAGGCAGAGAACTGACTTGAGCATCGGAGGGTCTTGCCGGAGCACCCCCAACTCCGATTTAGACTTTCTTTGCAGGTCCCGACGGCGATCGTGACTCCCTCGACTCCAGCTTCTCCAACGCCGGCGGATTTTTGCACCAACACAGATGATGATGATGATGATGATAGTTTGATCGAAGATGATGTCTACCAACAAGAGGAACAAGAACAAAATTTTCAATATGGCCAAGTCATGAACAATGATGAGTTGATAGGAGTGCTACATCGAGATGATGTTCAACTACCAAGCTTTTCACCCAACAATGACACAAATAGAGAGAATCTGACATTAGATGATTTTATTAATGATGATGAGATAGAAGAAGAAGCTGAAAGCGAAACAGATGATGATCAAAACAACCATGATGAATACAGTTCTGATGAATATAGTCCTGATGATTAGCCTATTTGTAATTAGAATTTTATTTTTTATCATGTTGGAAGAAGAAACATTATGTGATGACCAATAGGTATTTTAATTTAAATCATTTTATTGTGTTCATGTTATTTTTGTATCTTCTGATGGCATATTCATTTTTTTTTGTGCATTTAGTAGATGTTGCTGATAATTAGTTGAACTTTTACTAAAAAGCTTGCTTATTGTTTTTATTAGAAAATGGTTAGATGTAGAGGAAGAGGTGCACAAATTGGTGGACGAGGACAATGCCCTGTTATTGATATAAGATTTCAAACAAATGAAGTTACATCACCTCATCGAGAAAGGCTGCAGCAAAATCAATCACAAGAAGAGGCACAACTTTGGGACCAACAAAATCAGCAGACAAATGAACACCAAGGTCAGATGCTTGAATTGCAGCAAAGTCAATCCCATGGATAGCAACTTCAAACTCAACCAAGAGTTTCTAGTCATTGTAGTAATGCTGGTATAATAATATTTTATTTATAGCTGAAACTTTTAATTTATTCTACTTAAACTTAGTTATACTAATTGTAATTTATTTTCTATAGCAATTGTTTTAAGTAAGAATGTGCGTGGGCGTTACAAATGTATTAAGATTGATATGAGAACAAAGAATGGACCATTAAAAGTTAGCATCCCTTATGATATACTGAGAGCAGTAGGAGAAAATACTAGAGATATTGTCAATTTTTGTGGTTATGTTGTCAGGACACAAGCTCCATTAACTGCAAAAAATTGGCCAGATGTGGCAAATAGAGTAGGTGAGCGAATGTGGCTGCAAGTAAAGGTAAATTAAATATTTATGATTGATTTTAGTATCTTGTTTATTTCTATTTATATATATTAACATACAATTTACATTGTTTGTGTCTTCTAGGAGAAGTTTAAGATGGAAGATGATAGGAATGAATATCATTTATGTGCTTTTGTCTTGGCCACCATGCAACGACTTTATAGAGGTTGGAGAAATCGCTTGCATGATTTATATAAGAAATTTAGAACTGATGAGGAGAGGTTGGCTAATATTCCTGAAGATGTTACTCCAGAAGATTGGAAATATATGATGGCATACTTCAGCTCTGATGCTTTTCAGGTTTTTGCAAATTAAAGTTTAATTTATATTTAAAATATATACATCATCATTTTGGATTTATAGATGATGTTAGTTGTATGTATCAATTGTTTGTAGAAAGTAAGCAAGCGAAATGCAGCAAATAGGACAAAGCTAGTTACTAAGCATACATGTGGCACCCGATCTTATGCTGAAGTTGAAGAATCAACTGTAAGTTTTTAGAATAAATTAAAGATTTAACATAGTTTTAGAAACTTCTAAATAAAATACTTATTTTTTTGTGATTCATTTCAGAGGGACTCAGAAACAGGTGAAAAAGCACCACCAGATCAGGTTTGGTTGATTCAGCACACTAAGAAAAATAAAGAAGGAGAATTAGTATGGTCTGACCCTAAATCCAAAGAGATCCATGTTAGTTAAAAAACTTTTTTTATTGTTCTTAAAATTCATTATGCATTATTTTGGCATCTAATCTTTGATAATCTATTGCAGCAACAACTTGAGGAGGTTGTTCAACATCAAACACAAGAGAATGAATCCCAAATGACTCGCGATGACATATTACTGCAAGTACTTGGCCAAAAGTCTGGTTATTTTCGTGGCAAAGGTGCTAAAAAGAAGGCACCATCTAAGAGAGTTAGGTATAATGAAAATATGCAAGAAGAGGTACAAAGAGCTGTCGAACAAGCTAAGGAATCGTTGGTGGATAGCATTAGAGAAGACGTTCGAGCTCAATTGCAAGATGAGGTTAGAGTTGAGATTCAAGCTCAAATGGAGGAACAAGTTAATGAAAAAGTTAATGCTATGATCCAAGCTCGCTTTGCTGCCTTTTTTGAAACTTTCTCCCAATTAAGAGCTTCATCTTCCTCAATGCATGAACCTTGACCAAGTAAGAATTTTTTACTTTTAAGAAAGTAGAAAAGTTAAATATGATATTTTTTCTCTTATTTTCAATGATCTATAAGAGAGGAATATAAACAACAACCAATCAGCTATAGTATACTTAGGTACAGTGCTGCATTCTAAGAGTGTGAGATCCATAATTTTTTATAATTCTAGGAAGGGTAACTTTAAATTGAGATTCTTAATATATAGTCAATTCTTTTTTTTTTAATTTTTTATTTTAGAAATTTAATTGCTAACATGCCTGAGCTCATTTCTTGTGTAATCCATTGAAAACATGGATTGAAAACCTTTCTTGTTGTCTCAACTTTTCAATATGAGGTATAAATTTACAAATTATATGCAAAAAAGGTTGCCTTATTTTTTTTTTAAATTTTTAGTGGATAATCTGTTGCTTATCTAGAGGTTGCTAGACTTTAATTACTCAAAACTTTATTCTAGACAATCATTTACTAATCCAAACCTTGTTTATATGCAGGAATAATATGGACAGCTACTTCTGTTGGCATTATGGGAGTACATCAACTAGCTTTAATTTGAAAATATGGATGTCATAGGCTGTTAGTTTTGATCAGTTAAGTAGAATGTAGGGTGCTTTTGAACTATAGGTACTAGTCAGTATTTTTTTTAAATTAATTTTGGATATTCTGTCGAATTCCAAACAGTGAAATTGAAAATTCTTTGGATGTTTTGGATCATGTACTGTTGGTTTTGATCAATTAAATAGCATATGGAGTGCTTATGAACTACTGGTACTATCTTGTGATTTTTATTTTGGATATCTACTGAAATGCAAACATTAAGAAAGATGTATTTGGATTCTTAGTTTGCTTGTGAATGAGATGAATTTCTGTAGTCATAAATTGTCATAAAAGAATGGTACACTAAATTTTAGTGACAATAACAAGTTGTCACATATGAGATTTTTCATGACAACAAAAGTTCTTGTCACTTTAAGCTATTTCAGTGACAAAAAACTTTATCACTAAACAGAGTCATTATTATCCCAAAACCAATTTACGTTATTACATTGTGACAAGAATGATTTATTTTTGTGACAAGTTAAGTTGCCACAAATTTTATTTTCAGTGACAAGTGAAACTCTTGTCTCTGTAAGACTTTTTCGCAATAAGAGAACTCGTCTCTAAATAGTTTACTATTGTCACAAGACCCTTCAAGGTATGCCCATTTCATTGTATTGGTGACAGCAAAAAGTACATTAAGTGACAAGCTCTATTGTCACAGAAAGGAAATGATTCAGTGACAAAAAATTTAAGTTGTCATAAATGGTTTTAGCGATGAAGCAATTGCAACCGGCTAGTGACAATAGTTTGTTGTCAGAGAAATTCATCAGTGACAATATTCCAAGTTTCAGTGACAACATTGCTTGTCACAAAAAACTAAATTTCTTGTAGTAACCATACTCTTTAATGTTTAAAATTTTTTTTTATGTCAATGTAAAATTAAAAATCATAACTTCTTACAGTGAGCACAAAAGTATACTATATAGAGAGAATAATACAGATGCCGATGATTGACATAGAAAGAAATTTGCAAAATGATTTGGGATCTTGTAAGTTATATTAGTGATACGTTATTTATTTACTTATAAATAATATTATTTAAACCAACATAATTTTTTATTTTATGACGTAGATGAAACATAAGTATTTCAATAAAGAAGTGGGTATGATCGATGAGTTGCATGATTTAGCATGTGGTCCCAATCGAAAGATTAATCACTATGCATCTTGCATCATTGAAGGAATGAGATTTCACACAAAAGAGCTTGAGATGCAACGACGGATCCAGAATAGTGAGATTGCTACAATAGGATATGAAGGAGAAGAAGAGACTGATTATTATGGTGTACTGATAGATATCATAGAACTGAAATATGGATTCAGTAATTCTGTATTTTTATTTCAGTGTGAATGGTGGGATATTAGTAATAAAAAGATTAGAATTCATATCGATTCACAATTTATCAGTATAAATTTTGCACGAACATGGTACCAAAATGAGCCGTATATATTAGCAACTCAAGCGAAATAAGTAATATATTTGAAGGATCTAAAATATCGAGGTCATTGGCATGTTGCACAAAAAATAACACCTAGAGGTGTATATGATATACCGACCCGATTAGAGATATATTGATGAAAATTTAGATTTACATGAAGAGGAAGCTTTTCAGCAAGAAGAACAAACATTAGTCGAGCTTTTGATTGATGAAGAACTTGTAACGGCATCTTTGAATAGGGCTGATCTGCTATCCAATGAAGTTGAAGCTGATTTTGTATTTAATCTTGATGAGTCGGAGGACGATGATCAGTTTATAAATGATGATGAGATAGAAGACGACACATATATCGATTACTGTGATTCAGAGGAGGATCTACACATCGATGAAGATATGAATATTGATGAGTAGATCTATATTCTTCGTTCAATCTTGTCTTGCAATAATGGTATGCAATATAATTGTATTCATTAGAATGTTATTTGATTTCTATTATTATTATTCAACATTATATTTATTTATATTTCAATTATTGCAGATATAGAACCAAAAATTAGATGACGATGTTCGCATTCACAGTCTACCTCAAAGGTTGAGATGCCTTCACCGATCTCCATTGCTGCACCGGCTCCACTGTTAGAGGGTCCCAATAAGGTGGGTCCCAGTGAGGCAGATCCTAGTGGTATTATTATACTTTTTATATAATAAAATTTGATTCTTTTATTTAGATCATACTAATGATTTATTTATTGTTCTTTCATATCAGTCTTTATCGGTAGTGAGGTGAGGATGAGGTCCATCGAAGAATCTTGCTCTAGAGCATTGGAGATGCAAGCATCCGAGACAGCATCTCCGGATCAAAATACCAGCTGACTACACTAGACCCATTAGGGAATGGTGCGAGCCATGGCAGACTAAACTGGGCATTATATGCCATTGTTATGCCCCTGTGATGCTCTTCGATTGGCATCACATTCTACCAGCTCAGAGAGAGATTTTCTACACCCATTTACAGATAAAATAAATTATATTATAAATATTTAATTTGTATAGTATTCTTCTAATATTTATTATTGGTAGGATGTATTCGACATCGTTGATTTTGAGGAAGATCGTGTGAAACAAGCCATCGACACTCATCTATCCTTGCATTTCAAGGATTATCACCATCACATGCATTAGCATTAGTATCGGATGGTGCAGGATCATGAGGAGGCAGCGTGGTAGCAGCCCTATGATAGCATCACCATGGATGATTGGACTGCCATATGCTGGCAGTACGAAGATCCGGCATATCAGATTGCACATCTAAACTTCTTTTTTTTTTAATTTAATGACTGAATTATTTATTCTTAAATTAAATTTGTTATCTACTAATTTGACTGGTAATTTTACAGAGATGATGTGCCCAAAATACGGTGAATCGAGCGAGACAGATCGTGCCGCATTGTGGGGGTTCGAGATCATTCATTCGTCACATGGAGTACATGGTAGGTAATTTTAATTTTTAATTAGCATATAATTCTCTAGTTATTTATAATTTTTCTATAATCAAATTTGTTACTTTATCTGGTTTTTCAAATGATCTCAGAAATTCTTTATGTTACGTTCCAACAATAACAGTCTTGTACCTTCGCACAGTAATGGCACTAAGTTTTTTCAGCTTTACATTATCTTGGTCTTCATTGGCTTTTTTCTGGAGTGGCATTTGGAATCTTTTATGATTTGTGTTCTTCAGCTTAATCAGTTACTTTGTGTGCTGATGGTTCTCCTTTGTCAACATGAATTCTATTCCACTTTCTACATTCAATATCAAAGTGTAGTATTCCAGATTTTTTTGGTTGCGGACAACTTTCTGGCTGTTTCACAAAGCTCTACTTTATAAATATCACCTATCCTATTGTTTTTGGATAGGCAATTTTATCATTATGATGAAGCTAATCTATAAGCACTGGTTCTGTTGCGGGAGTATTTGGTGCTTACATAATTGGAATTTACTTCTGATGCAACATATAGGATGTTTTCAATATGAGTATGGTCACAATATCTTGTTTAGTGTTTCTTCTACCAATGTTAGTTTCTTGGCCTTCTTACGGTTAAGTTTTTCTGTTAATACCCTCAGGTATTTTGGATGTTTTGTATATCATTTTGGTGCTGCTTGTAAGTTCATCTAGTGGGGCTTTACCTCTTCTTCTACTTGTAATAGTGCCTGACTCTGTAGTCTCTACGTTTTAATCAAACTGTTGATCCTCTTTTTTACCAAAAAAGGAAAAAAAAAAAAAAAAAATCCCATAGTGCAGATGTGACTGGTTCACAAAAGTCAAAGATGACCGAATCATGTTTATTTTCAAAGCTCCGAAACCTTCTCGAGTTTTTTTACAAAAAAAGGAAAAAAGAAAACTTCTCTTGTTTTGACCAGTCAAATGAAACAGGATCTGCCAGTTTTCTTGGTTAGTAACAGTATCTGTTACTTTTGACGCATGTCACGATCAGCAGACAATACCTACTAGCTAGGCTTTGTCCAGCAGAATTTTGAGACTGGTTCCTTCACGTCTTGCCTTGCAAGAACATACTACGAATTTGCAAGGATATATTCTAGCAGAAATGACACGTTTTTATATTTTTGAAAGGTTTTGATTCTATACCATGTGCCATTTGTGTTGATCATTACCCATTTAGAGGTCTAGAAAAGGAAAGCTAAGAAAACAACCATTACACATGAGCAAAAACCATTAAGCTAGTACAATCATCTCAGATACTGTACTCTCCTTGGCTTCACTTGACACTATAGGGAGGGTGAGTCCTTCAAAATAGTATTAATACAGAGAAAAACAGTACACAAGATATAGCAATAGAATACCACTTGTATTTTAACAAATCTCATCAAATTTCATACTTCTTAAAACAATTAGAGCTTAACACTCTCTTTGTCCCACCAAAACATAATATTAAAATATCAACTGTAAAATGAAACATAGAAATCATCCACTAGACCATGCAGAAGTGCGGAGGGTCACAATTAGAGCCATTCGTTGAGGCACAGGCAGAGCTTACAGAGCTCAACGGGAAGCAATGGGCATGCTGTGCAGCACTACAGTCTCGACCGTGAGGCCCGGCCCGAACCCAAAGAGTACTCCCCACTCCAACCCCTCGCCGGTCGTCGCCAACCCTTCCTCCGTTGACCTCCTCCTCATCTCGTCGAGTATAAACAGCACACAAGCACTCGACATGTTCCCATATTCCTTCAGCACCTCCCTTGTTGCCCTCATCTTCTCTTTCTTGAGCCCCACCTTCTCCTCCACCTGATCTAGTATTGCCGGTCCTCCTGGGTGTGCCACCCAAAAAATAGAGTTCCAGTCATTGATCCCAATTGGCCGTAGAGCCTGAACCAAACTCTTCTCGATGTTCTTCGATATCAGCCCAGGCACATCCTTCAGTAGGTGGAAGGTAAGCCCCACTTCTCTCAAGTGACCATCGATGGCTCCTTCAGAATCAGGGAGGATGGTCTGGCTAGCTGAGATAAGTTGGAAAAGCGGTCGTTCGATGGCTAGATCGGGATCGGCGCCGACGATCAGGGCTGCAGCACCATCACCGAAGAGCGCCTGACCAACAAGGCTATCAAGGTGGGACTCGGAAGGGCCTCGGAAGGTGACAGCAGTGATCTCGGAGCAAACAACAAGAACACGAGCACCGCGGTTGTTTTCGGCAAGATCCTTTGCAAGGCGGAGCACAGTGCCACCGGCAAAGCAACCCTGTTGGTACATCATGAAGCGGTTGATGGAGGGGCGAAGGCCGAGCAGCTTGGTAAGCTGGTAGTCGGCCCCGGGCATGTCAACGCCACTGGTAGTGCAGAAGATGAGATGGGTGATCAGGGACTTGGGCTGGCCCCACTCCTTGATGGCCTTGGTAGCTGCCTCCTTGCCAAGCTTCGGGACCTCGACGACCACCAGATCCTGTCGGGCATCCAGTGATGGAGCCATGTATGCACACATGTTGGGATTCTCCTTCAGGATCTCCTCTGTAAGGTGCATGTAGCGCTTGCGGATCATTGACTTGTCACCTGCCATAGATCGGTTGTTGCAGTTTCAGTAATTATATATTGCACTAGTTCATGGATTTTAATCTAACTAGTTAAGGGATGCAAAATTTTTCTCTATTTGTTTTTTTGGTGATATTCAGTTTTCTCTCATTAAAAAAAAAAAAAATTCCATTACAAGGAAGAACATTGAAGAGCATGCACTACTAAGAGAGTATTGCTGCAGTTATGATAACAATTATATGAATTAATGTTCTAATTTAGAAGCCTATTATAATATGGTAGGTCAGAAAAAGTTGACATTTTCTTCTTTGCCTGTTTAGCATTACACACCATGACACCTGCAAAACAATCCTTTATCCATTTATTAGGGAGCCATTATAAAATTACCTTTCATGACTGCAAATTCCAATTATCTGAAGTGTAACTTTATTCAGAATTCTGGTAAATCTAAAAGCCCAAGGTCATTCTCGCTGTGGAAGAGCTCAGCTCATTCCTAATCCAGTTTGGCACTACGTGCTGCGTCTTAGCTCATTAATCTTTATTTATATCACCAAAAACTCACTTCTTGAATGGATGGACTCTCACTCAGTACTCAAATCGAACTTAATGTGCACTCTCTTTATCACTTTTCCTCCACCCCATGCAAGCTTATTGAACATAAATAGACATGCATATAGCTATAGACTTACACATTCTCTTAAATTTCTCCTTGAGGTCGTCGAGATGCTCGCTGTTGGTGATTCGAAAATAGTAATCGGGGTAGTCGGCCTGGTACACGACATTAGCAGGGGTGGCGGTGCCGATGGCGAGCACCGTCGCCGGTCCCTCGGCCCTCTGAGCCTGACGGATCTCCTCCACGGTCGTCGACATGGTTTCTTCAACGAAAATTTAGCTCGAAGAGGAGAGAAATAATATAAGAGGAAGAGCTTCGAATGCTGAGAGAGGAGAGCAGTGGTGGAACGCAAGGGGTGAGATCGTGAGGCTTTATAGGAGCTGGAGCGGGTAGGTTGGGACCTTGCGAGCGAATAGCGGATGGGTCAACACATGGTGTTTGGCGGAGCGGTCCAAGGCTTGGTGGGTGCCGTCCCCCTGCCCCACACTACGTGGTATACACGTTAATAATGGGTAGCTGGAGCATGAGGTTTCTTAACCCCATCACCATCCCGGGGGACGTTTATCATAAAAATCACCGGGGCGTCCGGAACCAATGGTTAAGTGGATTTGACTGTTGACTTGAGAAGCATTATTGAAGAGTTTTTTTTTTTGTTTTGATAGGAAAATATTGAGAGGCAATATTGAAGAGTGTTAAATGTGTTATGAATTACTTGATCCACTGAAGTGAAATTTCAAAGATCTAGATACTTTGGTAGCAGAATGGTTCACCAAAAGACTTATTTATTTTGATATTTAATGATACAAATAATTTAAAATATATATAATTAAATTTATAAAAATAATCAAAATAAATAGAGAATATTAGTTAAGTAAATATTTTTTTCATAATCATTGGTGTTTAGCCATTAAAAATTAAATGTTGCTATGTAGCTATTCGACAAGGATAAGGATTTTATTTAATGTTTGAAAATTTCATCAAAAACTATCCAACTAGCTCCTAATTAAGAAGATTGACAAAAATTGGCTGCTAAAGTGAAATATTCTTTTATGTTTTCAAAGTTGAATATACCATGAGCAAAAACCTGCAAAGTCTTGTGTCCCAAAAAATTTACTTTCTCTCTCCTTCACCACTCAAGTGTGTGTCTTCAATTTTCTTTTGCTCTCCCACCCTTTTGCTAATGAAAACACATGTTCTTTACAAATTCTTTTCACTTTCCTAACCACTTTTCTTTATTGTATGCATTTTTCTTTCCCTCACTGAACCTATTATCTTCTTTGCCCTCCACCTCTCCCACTTTCCATCACTAAGCAACCTGTGATTGCTCCAATGGAACTCTCCTCTCTTTTGACACACTTTGCCTCCCACATTGATCCCTTTCATTGGATTTTATGAATCCCACTCTCTTTTGCCACTAGAATCGTAGGTGAGGGCCTCTTTCTCTCCTAACTCTGCAATCGGCTTTATCTCCTTCACTCTCCTTAACCATGCACTCTTCGCTTATTCTCATGTAACCCTTCTTCGCTTTAGCACCCTCGCCTCCTTAACTCATTTTCACCGGCTTTTGTGGATCCCACTATCCTCCAGTACTAGAATGCTAAGTGAGGGCTCCTTATTCACCATCTCCCCCTCATGAAACCCTACATGGTGACTTTTGTAGCACTGGCTTCATCCTGTCGACTCTTTTTCCACATCGACTTTCCTTTCTTGCTCTCCTTCACTGGAACAATCTCCACCACCTTAGTTGCCCCTTACTTCACTATCGACTTTGCCTCATAGAACCTTAGGTGGCAACTCCTCCAGTGTTAGCTTTCCAACCCACTATCTCCTTCACCTAAACCATCTCCACTGCCTACATTGCCCCTACTCCACCATCAAAACCTGACTCTAATTGGTGGCAATTGTTCTGTCATTGACTTTATTGCCTGAATAACTATTCTTCTATCTTCTCATCTTTTTTTTTATTTTTCTTTCTAATTTCTTAAATTTTAAATATTTTAAAGGTGATGATGATTATGCTTATATCCAACTCCATGCGATGGTCGTAAGGATAGAGAATCTCAGATTCTTAATGGGTAAACATTGATCTCTAATCCTAAGATTTGCAATCTCTTGGAGGTTGCAAACCCTAAATTCTAAATCATGAGATTCTTAGAATTGTGGGAACATTAAACCCATAATCAACTCTTTATGTTTTCCATCCAAATGAGTGGTAGGGCAGCTTGGATAGCTTCTATGCAGCCATTACAGCCCATCCTTTAGAAGAGATTCAGAAGAAGGTAGAGGGAAAGGGAAATAAATATTGTGATCAATGAAACATAAATTTGGGCCTCTCCCTTTTACTCTTTATTTTATATTTTTTCCCCTATTTTCGTAATGTTATTTTCTATTTCTAGAGTTAGGATTTAATATTAGTTTTATGGTATTTGTCAACTGAGGTGACTACGGCGTAAGAAGAAAAGCATGTTTTTAAATTTTGTTCTCATGTATGGATTAACGGGATCAAATTGATTTCATATGTCATGAATGTACTTGGAGGGGAACAATGTAAGAAAGAGAAGGGGTAGGGGACAAAAGAAAGTCAAATAGTGAAACATTTTGTTCAAGTATGGGATCAATCAATTTCTCATGTTTAATCTCTAAGGGTTGATTAATGTGAATTTTCAATATGAATATTTATAATAGTAGCTAGTATGAATTTTGCCCTACATAATCTAAAAGTATTGTATGAATTGCTGCTAATTATGATTTGCTTATATAATCACATCTAATTGGAGAAGAACAACACATACGAGCTAGTTTTGTTGTTTATAAATGTAAGTATTCTATCTTCTTTTGTTTATTTTGTTTACTTATCTCTTTCTTTATATGATTGATTTGTATAAGTCTTTTATTAAGTATTGCAATTAATTGTACATGTTAAAAAATAATTCCATGGAATATTTGCATGATTTTCTTCACCAATATTGGAGACCCAAAGGCTCACAAATCCAAAATGGACCAATGACAATAACAAAAAGCTGGTCACCAAGATGTTTGATTCCCATTTTGGTTGAGTTTTAAATCAATAAAGATAAGAAGTAGCTTGTATTTGAAAGCCATCTTTCTAAAAGAATGCGATTAGGGAGCTATGAAGGAGGATACCTGGATGGAAGAGGAGTTCATGTATATATATTGATTGTTTATAGTTTCCTTTTATACATGGATGGAACAAGAATTGCCAAAGAAAAGGTACTCGGGTGGATTAATTGTATTTTCTCAAGAAAATATGTTTTTATTCTATTTCTTGTTGGTGTATTTTTCTTTCATATAATTATTAGTCTATTTTTTGACTAAAATATAATATAAACTAAAAAACCTATATCAATCCTTCATGAAGTTAAACTCCATATTCTAATAATTGCCCAAAGATTTTCTTGGTTCCTTGAGATCATAACCCATAAGTTTAGAATGCTAAAAAATTAGCATATACATAATCGAGGTTCGGAAAGGTCTATTCTGGGCTGCAAATAGATAGGATATGGATCAAATATTAGGATATCCATATAATCTCTCTTTATTTGATGAATATAGATATGGATACAAATATCAACTAATATTAAAATCATGTCTATATTTATCTTGTACTAATATCAACGTAAATTGTTTTAAACCAATATATGGTCGGCATCGAGGGTACTCGATTCGATTCGGTATGGATTGAACTATATGGTTTGGGTCAGTTCAATAATCATTGTTCATAAGAGTTGTATGAAGTTAAATATGATTGTAAATAGAATTTGATATTTGGATACAAATTGGATAATTTTCTAACCATATCTAGTAAACAAAAATCTATAGGGATATGGATAGTACTTAGCTAGATACTCAAATTTGTACCTACACTTAGGTAGACATGGGTATATATTTGGAAAGATATTTTCCTATCAAATTTCACAGTTTACTCTCTCTCTCTCTCTATATATATATATCAAATAGTACTAATACTAATAATATAATGCTAATATTATTATTATTATTACTATTATTATTATTATCAAAAAGAGTAAGGATAGGTCCAAGCTTCGAACCTACGTACATGCGTTTCTAAGTATTGGGTTCTAGATAATTACAATGTAGCTAGATGGATATCTCTTTCTCTAAATATGATAATAATAATATTAAATAATATTAATAATTATAGTAATAATACATCATTAACCACAACTACTGCTGCTCATAATAATAGCCGCATTGCTAGCAGCAATAACAATGATGACAATAATAATAAATATCAAATAATGTTGTACACAAGACAAAGGAAGTTTTTCTCTTTTGTTGGTAAGGAAAAGAAGCATGTTCTAGGAAGTTACTCAAGCAAGAGAAAATGATTGGGTGGCAAATGCCGATTCCCCAACAACAAATAATGAGTAATGCTATACAGACCCAACATTATTGTGTAATGCATTATCTTGTCGTCCTCTAGCTAGTATGGATCTTAGCTGTGATTAGTCTCAAAATGTTGCTGGAGATGCAAGTATGTTTTAAGTACATCAACACCTATTCACAACACAAGTTATATCCAATTAGGACTTCAATATTAGATCTAGATTAGGCTTCCTTATGGACTAGATGTTGGCAAAGCTTTTCTCACCGCCCAGGGATGGATGTGCTAGAAAGCTTATTTGACAAATCCAGGTATAAGAGACAGATACATGGCATGCCACCCATATTGGATTAGCTGAAATAAGGATAATTGAAGGAAGATGATTAGAAAAGTATGGATCCAAGTAACTTACCTTCAAGAACTTTTACTATCACATCACTAGTTGATTTTTTTTTGATGGATAGGTTTGTATAGGGTGTAGTAGGAGCAAAAACTAAAGAAATCTATAATTAAGTATAAATTACATTCATTGGTATGTAAAAGGGTCCGTGTTTTGGAGTATAATTCACTTATATTAGAAGACAAACAATATGAAAACTATCTACTCTAACTATAGTGGCCAACGTTGATCCTCCACTTTTGATGGTTTTGATAAGCGATAGCAATTGTCATTCTACTACCTCATGTTTGCTAAAATGGCATGATACTATACTGCTCGTCAATCTGATAATCATGCTTAGTCAATCCTGATCTTGTTGTTGTAACTTCATTCGGCATATCTTATATTAATTTACTCTTAGCCATTTCTATATATTCGGCCTCTAGCATGATACCCTCCACTGGATTCAATCAATTTCCATATGGAGCCTATTACTTTGGCCTTAGCTCTTGTGGGATATTCATCTAAAATCCTATTATGCTTAACATGTTCTTATACCATCATATACCTAAATGAGCATGCATCTCTTCTGTGTCATCTTAAGCAAGGATGTGGTGTAGACGCTAAAACAAGAAAATTCTGCCTGAACTTGAGCAATATAGCACTGGGACATATTACAACATGCATGATAACTTGGTCTCACTGCCATAATCTTGCTAGCAGCAGTTACCTCACATTCAAAGTTCAACTATAAATCAAACTAACTACTGATTCATAGCAAGAATGGTTATCTATGGTTAC
Source organism: Elaeis guineensis (assembly GCF_000442705.2). NCBI lineage: Eukaryota > Viridiplantae > Streptophyta > Magnoliopsida > Arecales > Arecaceae > Elaeis > Elaeis guineensis. The sequence continues at coordinate 116,197,099 of NC_026000.2, read as the reverse complement.
TCAATTGCTCATTTAGGATTATTTGGGCACTATACTTGTTGGGGCAATTGAATCCGCTTCCTTAATATACAGTTGGCCAACCGATTATCTGTCAGTTACGGATGATAGACTATCAAAGCTACACTGCAGAATGAGTTCTAACTCAATTACAATATGTCACTCGACTCTCAGTTAGTGTAACGAATGAAACGTTCGACTATCAATCAGTTCCACTGACACATAGTCAAAAATTCTCAATCAACTTCCACCAAAAATCAAGTCAACTATGATGACTACTAACTAGTTGGTATGTCAGAATAACCAACCGATGATCAGCTGATATACCATATATACCGACATACAGTCGGCACATCAAAATTACTGACATATAGTCGGCATATTGGAACATGCTAGCATGTAAGGTGCGTAACGGCTACATGCACGATTATCAGTTGGCACTAACTATCTATTCCACGATCATATAATTTCGGAATAAGCAGGATCCACGTGTCTGGCCATTACAAATGGTTACTGATAGATTAACTATAAAAGGGAGGTAAATGAATAGCTTTGGTAAGATACTTCTGAGCTAACACTTTGTCACTTTGAATATTCTATTTACTGTTCATCACTCTCCATTGACTTAAGCATCGGAGGATCCTCGTCGGACTTAATTTCAGTTAGTGGATTTTTTTTGCTGGTGGCTCTTCGTCAGAGCTAGGCGCAATAGGGGATTGGCCCTAACAGATTCCACATGTCATGCCATCTTGGACTTGAGAGTGAGGGGTAACTATTGGGGCAATTGAATTTGCTTCTCTGATTCACAGTCGGCCAATCGACCATCCATCGATTACAGATGATGGACCATCAACGCTCCACTACAGGATGAGTTCTGACTCAATTATAACATGTCATCCGACTTTCAATCGATGTAACGAGTAGAATGTTCGACTATCAATTGGTTGCACCAACACATAATCGGAGATTCTTGATCAACTGTCACTCAGAATCACTACAAGAAAATGATCTTTTTGCAATGATATTTTTTATGACGGAAATCTTTCCATCGTAAATAAAATTATTTATGATGTAATATATTTTCCATCGATAAAAAAAAATATTTATGATGATTTCATTATTTTATCATAAATAAAAAATATTAGCGATGAAAAATCTAGTTTCATCATAACTAAATGTTTATTTTTGATGATTTTTTCATCATAAATAATAAAATATTATTTAAATTATAAATATCTAAATATTAGTGATGAAAATTTTTTTATCATAAATAATTCTAATTTTTGTGATGAAAAATATTTTTCCATCACAAATAACCTTTATTTATGTCTAAAAATTTTCATCACTAATATTTAAAGAGAAACAAAAAATTAAAAATATCAAATATTATAGATTATTTATGATATAAATTTTTATCATAAATAATTTAATTATTTATGATGAAAATAATATTTTCATCACAAATAAGCCTTATTAATGATGAAATTTTTTATCGTTAATATTTTTAAAAAAATAAAGAATTTAAAAATTAAAAACTAAAGATTGTTTGCAATGAATTGAAATATGTCATAGATAACATAAATATTTGCCATGAAAAATAATTTTTTCATCATCAAACATCGATCATTTACGATGAAAATTTTCATCACTAATATGTGAAAAATAAAAAAATTTAAAAATTCAAAAGGTAAGCTGTTTATAACTAATAAAAATATTATGTCATCAATAATTGATTATTTACGATAAACTATCTTTGTCACAAATAATTAAAAAAATTAAAAATTATAGAATATTTATGATGAAAACTTTACGTCGTAAATAATCAACTATTTACGATAAAAATTTTATTTTCTATCGAAAAATTACTATTTATTTATGATGAATTTTTTTCATCGCTAATATATCAAAAATAAAAAATTTAATTTTTAAAAATGATAGTATTAGAGATGTAAAAAATTTTCATCAAACATCATTAAGCGCATTTGCGATAGAAGAAGATTTTTTCATCGCTAATAAATCTATTTTAAAATTTTAAAAATAAAAAATAATTTATGATAAAATTTTTTTATCATAAATAATTCACTATTTGCGATGCTAAATCAAATAACCATCATAAAATCATTGCTTATTTATGACGTATACCTTTCATCATCAATATTTGAAAAATAAAAAATTTTAAATTTTAAAAACTAGACTATTAGCAATAGAATAAAGATTTCTATCGCTAATGATTTTTTTAACGATGAAAAATTTTATTGTTAATATTTTAAAAATTTTAAAAATTTTAAAAAACTTTTCTATTGAAGAATGTTTAGATATATTATAGTAAATTTTTTTATTTTTATAAAAATAAATATTATATAATTTTTAAAAATAATATGTGCACAAGAAAAGTATGAAGAATATTAAGATGAATATATAGTAATATAAAAAAAATAAAATTAAAAAAATATTAAAAATAGCCAATATTTTTTTAACAAAGACTTAATTGATTCTAATTTAGGATCTATTTGAATAGTTGGATCCAAAATATTATGGAACTCAAAAATCAGTCCTAGACAATGGTAAAATAGGCCAAGCTCAGTTTATAATTCTGTATATTTGGTGGTTGGCTCATGCATCTCATAGAATTTTAGGCCCAACTATCTAAACAAATGCTTAATTGGATTCCAAGTTGCAAACCACAAGCATATGCTGGTCACTTCAAGGCTTAGATGGGATCATCCAATCCACATGCACCCGATTATACACAATTTAAAATACTAGGGATCTAATCAAAACTTTAACCTGAAAAATCCCAAACTGATGATCTGGTTTCTTATCTAATTTATGGTTCTGAAGCCTAGAAAAATACCTACATTAAGTGTAAACAACAGAATAAGTAGCCAAGCTAAACAATACTATCCCTGATAAGGTTTTAGTTAATAGTAGGCGTGGCCGATTAAGGTGGAGCTATGTTATGGAAGACGGCAGCATTATTATTTTAGAAGGACAACAACGTCTGAAAATTATCTATTGCTCCATGAATTAATTTTGATGATTACAAAATATTTAAGGGGATTACTAATGATTTTGACTTGAAAAAAAGATTTATTGTATTTCAAGGGCAAAATAGTAATTTTATCAAGTTTTGATTCAAAAACCTCAAGAGCAAGAATAGAAGATTTGTGATCTATTAGAGATAATTTTATATTTTTTGGATATTTATTTTGAGAGAAAATCAAGTTTAAAAAAAAGATCGACCCCTAGGGTCGTTTCCTGTCAAAAGAGGTTGAACAGCATGCTATTTTTGGCTGGTACACCCAAAGGATCGACACTCATAGGGTTGATCCTTGTGCAAAGGTCGACTCTATGAGTCGACCCCTGCGATAGAAAATCTCCGTAACGACTAGTTTTTTAGCTCATTTTGATTATATTTAATATTCATTTAATACACTCCAACGGCTCTAATCCTGTCCAGATTACTCTCCACCATTTATTGAAGATATAAAGGCACTTAAAGGAGGAGAAAAGTAAGAGATTTTAAGCATTCATTTCAGTCCTAAGCAAAAAAATCTCTTCAAGCAAAAGAAGCTTTCATTTCAGGTTTACCAACCCCTGAAGAGCTCATTCAAGTCTTCAACAATCTTAAAAAAAATAAAAAAACTTTCTCCGTATTGTGTAAAGTATATTTAAAATTTTATTTACTCATTAAAGGAGCTAAACTTATATTTTATTATCATTAACTTTTATACTCTATTTTTGTCTTGATCTTTAGTTTTTGGAAGGGTTTCAAAACTTGGGTAGGTTGATCTGAACCTTGAATCAGATTGTATTGGATTGGTTTGTACCTGAAAAATAAGTGTTCTAGCTTAGGATAGCTAGAGTCAGAGGTACCGACATTGTATTCTTGTTGAATATATTTTAGTGAATTTAAATTTTTAAATAGGAGCTTCGGGAGTGGATGTAGGTGCAAGGTTGGCACTGAACCACTATAAATCTTGATTGTTTGTATTGTGCTTACTTGCTCTCTTTCTAAATTTTTTTATCTTCTTGTATTCTTGTATTTTATTTCTACACATTGCTTAAATCACTAACTACATATAACTTACTTTTTATTACTTAATCCTTGTGGTTCTAAATTAACTTTAAAATTTCAAAAATCCAATTCACCCCCCTCTTAGGTTGCTTAGTTGGACAGCAAGTGGTATCAGAGCTCGGTGCTCTAGTCTTACCTTGATTTAACCATCAAAGAACTAAAGATCTATGGCAACTCAAGTTGGTGCTTCACTAGCTGAGGGGCAGTACACAAATCGATCTTCACTTTTTAATGGGTCAAACTACACCTACTAGAAAGCTCGGATGAAAATTTTTATTCCAGCACTTGATTATGATACGTGGAGTATCATAATTAATGGACCACACATACCCACTAAGATAATTGATGGTGTAGAATCAACCAAATCTGAAAGAGAATGGGATGAGGTTGACAAGAAAATAGCTCAACTCAATGCTAAATCCATGAATGTTTTATATTTTGCTTTAGATGCTAATAAATTTAATCACATTTTAACATGCATGTCGGCTAAAAAAATATGAGATAAATTAGAAGTAACACATAAAGGCACTAATCAAGTTAAGGAATCAAAAATTAACATACTTGTGCACAAATATGAACTCTTTAAAATAGAGCATGATGAATCAATAACTGAAATATTTACTCATTTTACGGATATTATTAATGATCTAAAAAGTCTTGGTAAGTCTTATTCTAACAGTAATTTTATGAGAAAGATTCTTAGATCTTTACCAAGGACTTGGAAGGCCAAAGTGACCACAATCCAAGAAGCCAAAGATGTGAATATTTTACCCTTGGAGGAGCTTCTAGGATCACTAATGATACATGAGCTAAGCATGAAACAACATCAAGAAGAAGATGTCAAGAAGAAGAGGACAATCGCCCTCAAATCCACTACTCAACTCAATGAGAAATCCAATGAAACAGAAAATGAAGAGCAAGATGAAGAAATTGCCCTCATCACTAGGAAGTTTAAAAGGTTCTTGAAGAAAAAAAAATAAGGGATGAGGAAGAGGCCACCTACAAAAAGGAAGGATAGCAAGGAGAAGGATAAGGAGCAGCCCCTTATTTGTTATGAATATAAGAAGTCGAGGTACTTTAGGTTCGAATGTCCATAACTTAAGAAGAATCCTAAGAAGTACAAAAAAAAAGCTATAGTGGCTACATAATTGATAGTGATGAGTCAAGCTTCGAAGAAGAAGATTCACATGAACAAGCCAACTTGTGCCTTATGGCACATGAAAATGAGGTAAACGCTGAAACTCCTAATGACTTTATTTTTGAAGAACTTCAAGAAGTATTTTATGATCTAGTTGATGATCTAAAAAAGTTAGGGGTAAAGAACAAAGAATTAAAATCAAAGAATCAATCTTTACTAAAATAAAATAAGATTATTTCAAATAAAAAATTGATCTTGATACAAAAAAATCTGAACTTAAAAAATAAAATTGCTAAGTTAAAACCTATGGTAGAGAAGTTCACTCTAAGTTCAAATAAACTTCAAATGATACTTGATAATCAAAAGGCCATTTATCATAAAGTCGGTCTTGGCTACAACCCTTTAAAGAAATAAAAATTTCTGAAAAACATCTATGTGAACTCATCAAGCAACAAGTTCTTAAATATTACTTGCTTTAAATATGGTAAAGTAGGACACAAATCCTATATATGTTTCTCTAGCAAATCTAAAAATTTTAATGTGAAGAAAATATGGATTCCAAAAGAAACCATTGTGACTAACCAAAAAGGATCCAAGAAAACTTGGGTACTTAAAGTCAAAACTTGATTTTTTACACAGGTATATCTTGCATCCCAAGAAACAAATCAAAAATGGTATCTTGATAGCGGGTGCTCAAGACACATGATCGGTGATGAATCCAATTCATCACATTGATGCAAAAGATGGAGGGATGGTCATCTTTGGAGACAATAATAAAGGAAAGATCATCGGTATAGGTAACATTGGTATCACTCCCTCCAAGTATATTAAAAATATTTTATTAGTAGATGGTTTGAAACATAATCTATTAAGCATTAGTCAATTTTATGACAAAGGGTACAAAGTTATTTTTGAATCTTCATTATGCATAGTAACTAGTCTCAATGATAAAAGCATTAAATTTGTTGGGCATAGATATGGTAATATTTATATGGTAGATTTGAATGATCTTTTCAAGATAAACATGCAATATCTAGTAGCCTTAAATACCAAAATTAATGAGACTAGTTGGCTTTGGCACCGTAGGCTTGTACATATTAGCATGCATTCACTTTCAAAACTTATTAAAAAAGAATTGATTATCAATTTATCTAAATTAAATTTTAAAAAGGATAGAATTTGTGATGCATACTAACTAGGTAAACAAACAAAAGTCTCATTCAAATCTAAAAATATTGTTTCAACTACTAGGCCATTAGAATTATTATACATGGATTTATTTGGACCCACTAGAACTACTAGTTTAGATGAAAAATAATATGACTTTGTAATTATTGATGCTTTCTCTCATTTTACATAGATTTTTTTTGGCATATAAGGATAAAACTTTTCATGTGTTCTCAAAATTTTATCGAAAAGTTACTAATGAAAAATATTTTTCAATTCAAAATATTCGAAGTGATCATAGAACTGAATTTGAAAATCAAAATTTTAAAAAATTTTGCGATGAAAAAGGTATTGACCATAACTTTTCAGCACCTAGGACATTCCAAAAAATGGGATAGTAGAAAAAAAAATAGAACTTTTAAAAAAATAGCCTATACCATGCTATGTGAAAGTAACCTCCCAAGATACTTTTGGGCGGAAGTAATTAACACGGTATGTTACATTTTAAACTATACTTTAATTAGACTAATTCTAAAAAAAATATCCTATGAGCTTTGGAAAGGAAGAAAATCAAATATTATATTTTTTATATTTTTGGTTGCCGATGTTTTGTTTTGAACAATGGTAAAGAGAGATTAAAAAAATTTGATGCAAAATCTGATGAAGCTATTTTTCTTGATTACTCCTCTTCTAGCAATGCTTTTAGAGTTTTCAACAAAAAAACTTTAGTAGTGGAAGAGTCAATACATATTATTTTTAATGAGATTAATGATCTTCCTTCGAATAAGAGTGAAGGTATTGATAATGTAGATCATCTTATAGAAGGGATGGAGGAGCTCACTCTAAGAAATTCAATAATTCAAAATAAAGAAGAACATGAAAACAAATAAGAGGATAAAGATGAAGAACAACAAGAACAATCTCAAGGTACAAATGATCTACCTAAAGAATGGAGGTATAATCACAATCACCCCAAAGAATTAATCATTGGTGATCCTACATATGAAGTAAGAACTCGTTCTTCACTTAGAGATACATACAATCATTTTGCATTTATTTCTCATTTTGAATCTAAAATTATAGATGAAGTGAAAAAGACTATAATTGGATAAATATAATGTAAGAAGAACTTAATCAATTCGAAAGAAATAATGTATGGATTTTAGTATCAAGATCTAAAAACTATCCATAATTGACACAAAATGGGTATATAGGAATAAATTGGATGAACATGAAAATATAATTAGGAATAAAACAAGATTGGTTGCAAAAGATTATAATCAAGAAAGAAAATTGATTTTGATGAGACCTTTGCACCTATTGCTAGATTAGAAGCAATTAAGCTTTACTTGCATATGCATGTTTTATGAATTTTAAGTTATTCCAAATGGATGTCAAAAGTGCTTTTCTAAATGGTTATATTGCTGAAAAAGTGTATATAGAACAATCCCTCAGTTTTGAAAATCATGCTTTTTCTAATCATGTTTTCAAATTAAACAAAGCATTATATGATTTAAAACAAGCACCTAGGGCTTGGTATGAAAGGTTAAGTAAATTCTTGCTTAATAATGATTTTTCAAGAGAAAATATAGATACAACCCTTTTCATTAAAAAAAATCATGATGATATCTTAGTTATACAAATATACGTTGATGACATTATATTTGAATCTACTAATGAAACTCTTTGTCAAGATTTTGCTAAGCTCATGCAGGGAGAGTTCGAGATGAGCATGATGGGAGAACTTGCATTCTTCCTCAGACTCCAAATCAAATAAATAAAGGAAGAGATCTCCATCACCTAAAGAAGTACACAAGAGAACTACTCAAAAAATTTAGAATGGAGAGCTCCAAAGCAATTGATACCCCCATGAGCCCATCATGTAAGCTTGACAAAGATGAAGGAGGTAAAAATGTAGACTCAAAACTTTATAGAGACATGATTGATTCTTTATTATATTTAACTGCTAGTAGATCAGATATTATGTTTAGTGTTTGTCTATGTGCACGCTTTCTATCAAATCCAAAAGAATCATATTTAAATACAGTTTAAAATTTTTTTAAATATTTAAAAAGTACACAAACTCTAAGATTATGATATTCTAAGATCTCATCAATTGACTTAATAGATATTCAGATGTCGATTTTGCTGGATGTAGATTAGATAGAAAAAATATTAGTGGAACTTATCAATTTTTAGGAGTTAACTTAATCTCTTGATTTAATAAAAAGTAAAATTTGGTGCACTGTCTACGGTCGAGGTCGAATATATTATAATCGAAAGTTGCTGTGCTCAAATCTTGCGGATTAAGCAACAACTTTAGGACTTTGACATCAAACTCAATAAAACTCCCATAAGATGTGATAACATTAGTGCTATTAATCTAACTAAAAATTTAATTCAGTATTCTAGATCAAAATATATTGAAATTAGACATTATTTCATAAGAGAACATGTCCAAAATAATAATATAATTCTTGATTATGTTTGTACTGAAAAATAATTGGCTATATCTTTATCAAGATCTTAAGTGAAGATAGATTTTGTGAAATTAGGAGAGAACTAGAAATTCTTGATCCATCAACTTAAATATCTTTCTGATTCCAAGTTCTTTTTGTCAAAAATTTATTGAACCAAATTTTAAGCTCAATTCTCATCTCTTCTTTCTTAAAAGCTCAAAACTATCCTTCATATGATCAATCTCTCAAATAGACACCCTTCCCTCAAGTTTTAAATTTTTTTAAATTTTTTCATCATTTTTTTTAATTTTTCTAGCCATGAGTCGACCCCAGAGATTGACCCTAGGGTAAACTTGTAATTTTCATTAAACCCCATCGGACACTCTATTTTATTGGGAAATCTTCGTTTGTAAAGGAGTCGACCCTTTTTGTCTTTCATCTTCCTCATTCCACCGAACAAAATCCCCTCCCTCTCCTCTCTCTCAACCACAAAAATTCTCCTAAAATCCCTCTTCCCACCTATTTTCCCCCTTCAAATCGCCCTTTTAGGATCTAAATTCTTTTTCTTTTTCTTCTTCATTTGGACGGATCAAGCTTACCCTAGCTTCAAACTCTCTTCTCCAAACTGACTGTCTATGTCCTCAAAATCCTTATTTTTCCTCTAAAATCTTTTCCACTCACCTCTCATTAGGTCTCCTAAGCTGTTTGCAAGTCTCTCTTGTCCGAAATGGTTCTCAAATTGAAGCTACCGCAGAGAAGAAAGTCTGTTCGTGGGTTAGAAGAGGATGTGCACAAAAAAAGAATGGTAGTCGAGCCCTCTCCTATTCCAACCTCAGTTTCAGGTCCTGCTCCAGCTTCTACATAGTCTTCACTTAGTCCAAGTAAGGTACCTCTCTCCAATCGAAAAGTAGAATCCGAAAGAACATAGATTTTAAGTTTTTTGAAAAAGAAAGGTTCTCAATTGGTTCAAAAATTAAAAGTCAAGGATGGGAGTTTTACTGTCTATTAAAGAAAAAATACCTATATTGATTTGGTCAGAGAATTTTATTTGAATTTAAGTTACTGCAATGGAACAGTAAAGTCTTCCGTAAAAGGTGTTAACATTGTTCTTGATCCATTGTATTTGGGATAAATCTTGCACTTGCCTTGTGAAGGTTATACTCATATGGAGCTCCCAATCAAAGAAGAGGACTAAGTGTTATTTTAGGAAGAGTATTTACTGAAAATTTAAATAAATTAGAAGCAAAGATTCTTTCAGTAGAGATGAGACTTTTGTATCACATGGTGACCAAACTTTTTATTCCTAAGAGTGGCAGGCATGACCTCTTATCTGGTAGGAATATATGCATCATGTACCATACGATCACTGAGCCTCCTTGAACCTTTCTACTCTGATGTTTGAGGCCATGAGAGAGACCCTAAATAGGTCTTAGGCTCACCTGCCTTATAGTATGGCACTCACCCTAGTCTTTAGGAGGTTCGGAGTCTATTTTGAAGGGTAGATAGTCATCAAATTATCACATTCTGACCCCATCAACCACCACACACTGCATCAGATGGATTTTTCAAAGACTGATGGTGGCTGGTCGAAGGGTGTTGAGGAGAGAGCAGAGGAGGAGGGACCGTCTTCACCTCCTCGTGATCACAGAGCATCTCCTGATATTCAGTTCATATCTGATCATGAGGCTGGTCCCTCAGAGTCAGTAAGGAGGGAGGCTTCTGTACCACAATCTAGGAGCAGAGTAAATCCTTCAGAGATCAAACTTGCAGACGATCAGATTGAGTTGATGTCCCAGTGGGTTGTTTCCATTTTATCCCAATAGTTTGCCACCTCAGGTTTTGCTCAAAGAATGACATCTCAGGCTATTTCAGACTAGACCTTGATCCCTCATATCTCTACTATCTTTCAGATGCTTTCTGCTCAGTCCACACGAATTGAGCAGTTTGAGGGATATATTCTGAGACTGACGAGCAGAGTTTTAGATTTGCAGAGGCAGGTATTAGCCTTAGCCCATCCCTAGCCACAAGAAAAAATCATGGAGATCTCCAACCTATCTGCAGAGGTGGCTAGGCTTCGAGGTATTTTGGAGAGTGGCTTTGATTTTTTGAGGAGAGACATCAGGGGCTCCAGTGAGACTGTCTCTACTCAGATTGGTATCCTGATGCAATCCATGTCGAGAGCTTTGGAATAATTGGACACCATCAGGCTTGCTTTCCTTACACAGTCCATAGCTTCTCAGGCTCTGTCTCTACTCAGATTGGTACCCTGATGCAGTCCATGTCGAGAGCTTTGGAACAATTGGATACCATCAGACTTGCTTTCCTTGCACAATCCATAGCTTCTCAGGCTCCAGGATTTTCTCGCCCTTCTGCTCGTGCCAGTACTTCTACCCATGGCTGAGGCAGTTGTGGTCGAGGACGTGTCCGTGGCTTTGATCCTGAGTCTTCTCATCATATCTCTGACTCTTCTGATGCCTCTAGCCATGATATTTATTAAATCTAGCATAGTTACTCTTTTATGTCTAGGATCTATCTTATGGTCTTTGTATTTATTGATTGATTGACTCATGGAGAGTTGTATTTTGACTTGACTCTTATGTATTGTGATACTTATGTATCTGATAACTCTTCAGTCATATTTTTATATATATATGTTTTTAACTTCTATGAATGTTATTTGGATTGATTTTTATAAATGACATCAATTGAAATATCTTAATTATGTGATATAAAAAATACTTCATATATGTGCTATAAAATATTATGAATCGCAATATCTTCTATATGAGCAAATTAAAATATCCTTTATGATTGCTATAGTGAGGGAGAGTCTTTTTCATTTTTCTTTAAAAAGGAGTAGTGATCTTAATTGATATTGTTAAAAAGTAGTAGAGAAATAAAATCGGACAATAAGCAAATCGGGCAATAAGCAAATTTGTCAACTTAATTAATGTTGTCAAAAAGGGGGAGTAGAGAAAATTGGATAATAAGCAAATTTATCAAAGAAAATAATCTTATAAATAATTTTCAAACTAATGTTCAAACTACTCATGATTATTCAAATAATTGGCTATAATGTTTAAGTGATGCATCTTCATAAATTTGAAAATTTTTAATCACTGCTTTATATATGTTATATTTTGCTTTTGCTTAAATATTTTGTCATCATCAAAAAGGAAAAGATTGTTGCTTCATAAATTAATTTTGATGATTATAAAATATTTGAGGGGTTACTAATGATTTTAGCTTGAAAAAAAATTTATTGTATTTCAGAGGTAAAATCATAATTTTATCAAGTTCTGATTCGAAAGTCTCAAGAGCAAGAACAGAAGATTTGTGATCTATTGGAGATAATTTTATATTTTTTGGATATTTATTTTAAGAGAAAATCAAGTTTAAAGAAAAGGATCGACCCCAAAGGTCGATCTGTATCAAAAGGAGCTGAACGGCATGCTATTTTTGGCTGGCACACCCAAAGGATCGACCCCAGGGGTTGACCTCTATTGTCTGTGTAAGTCAAGATACAAAACAGTCAATTTTTATTCTGTACCACAAAGGTTGACTCATAGGATCGACCCCTGTGCAGAGGTCGACCCTATGAGTTGACCCCTGTGATGGAAAATCTCTATAACGGTTAGTTTTTCAGCATATTTAGCCATATTTAATGTTCATTTAATGTACTCCAATGGCTCTAATCCTGTCCAGATTACTCATCCACCATCTATTGAAGATATAAAGGCACTTAAAGGAGGGAAAAAGCAAGAGATTTCAAGCATTCATTTCAGTCCTAAGCAAAAAGACCTCTTCAAGCAAAAAAGCTTTCATTTCAAGTTTACCAATCCCTCAAGAGCTCATTCAAGTCTTCAAACAACCTTGAAAAAAATTAGAAAAGTTTCATCCATATTGTGTAAAGTGTATTTAAAATTTTATTTCCTCATTAAAAGAGCTAAACTTGTATTTCATTGTCATTAACTCTTATACTCTATTTTTGTCTTGATCTTTAGTTTTTGGAAGGGTTTCAAAACTTGGGTAGGTTGATCCAAATCTTGAATCGAATTATATTGGATTGGTTTGTACTCAAGAAATAAGTGTTCTAGCTTAGGATAGCTAGAGTCGGAGGTACCGATGTTGTATTCTTATTGAATACGTTTTAGTGAATTTGAATTTTCAAGTAGGAGCTTGGAGAGTGGATGTAGGTGCAAGGTTGGCACCGAACTACTATAAATCTTAATTATTTGTATTGTGCTTACTTGCTCTTTTTTTAAATTTTCTTATCTTCTTGCATTCTTGCATCTCATTTCTACACATTGCTTAAATCACTAACTACATATAACTTGCTTTTTATTACTTAACCCTTGTGGTTCTAAATTAACTTTAAAATTTTAAAAATCCAATTCATCCCCCCCTCTTGGGTTGCATAGCTGGGCAATATTTCCTTCTGCTACCGACATTCTTGAACAGTAAGGCTAGATGCTACAAAAAGAGTTTTACATTTATAATTGCTTTATTCTATCAATCTCCATCTTATTAATAATATAAAATTTGGAGATCTCAAGCTGTATGCTTTAATATTATTCCTCAAAATTTTTAAATATCCTCATATCTGTCAACCATTAGAACCTTTTGAAATTATCACAATATTTTTTTAAAAAAAGAAGAAACTTAACATAAATTTTTTAAAAAAATGAAATTTTTTTTTAGTAATTATTAGTGATGAAAAAGACTTTCCATCGCTACTAATGCAATTAATGATGAAAATTTATCATTGTAAATAATTTTTTTGTTGGGAAAACTTTTTTACCAAAAAATATTTTGGCAAGAACTATTAGCGATGGAAAGTGTCCATTGTTAAAAATTCTTTGGTTTCATCGCAAATAACATTTTGGGGGGGAGAATAATTTTTTCAGTAGGAATTTTTTTTTTAGCGAAAACTATTAGCAACGAAAAATAGTTACGTCGTCAATAACATTATTAGCGATGAGAAAAGTTTTTTCATCGTAAATTATTTTTTTGTTTAAATTATTAGCGATGAAAAATTTTATTAGCGATAAAAATTTTCATCGCTAATACATCGCATCCCGTCAAGTCCCATCTGAAACCCATTTTCTTCCCCGATGCCCCCCCATTATGCTTTTGTGCTCTCCCGCCCCCCTGTGTCCCCCTCTTTGCACTACCTCCTCTCCCGACCGTCAAGTTCGCCGTCGTTGCCATTCTCGATTGCCATCGCCATCACTGTCGCAGTCGCATCCACCGATAAGGTAAGCTTTCTTTGTTTTTCCTTTTTTTTATGGGGGGGGGGTTCTTGGGCCACCGATGGGCCATCAAGGATGGGGGAGACACCGGTGGTGCCTGCATCCACCATCGATAATCCATCTTTGTTTTTTTTTTGTTCTTTTGTCGGGCCATTGGGTCGGTGTGGATGGTGTTGGGGTCGATCGGGCCAGCATGGATGGTGGGCCAAGTCGTGCCTGGTTGGGTCGGGGCCGGCGGGCACGGGGACGAGGACATGGACCGAGATAGGGATGGTGGTCTGGGTCTGGCCGGGTGGACGGATGGGCCGGGTCAGGCGGGGCCGGGGTGGACGGATGGGCCGGGGTGGATGGATGGGCCAAGTCGGGCCGACATGGAGGGGGATGCATATTATTTGATTAATTATATTTATTACATATTATTTTTTAGTGTTACTACCGAAATTATTTAATTATTTAATTAATTATTTTTTTCACTAATACAATGCCCATTGCTGTTACTTGTTACAATTTAATTATTTTATGTGCTGTTTTTGTATGCTGCTAAAATTATAAATATAAAAAAATTTCTATTTTTAGAGAAAACTCTATTAAAATTTTTGATAAAAAAATTTCAATATGAAGTTATTTTTTTTTGATAAATTAAAAAATTCATCTTCGAATGCATGTTCAAAGATTGGTAGTTAAATTGCATTAAGCCGTAGCTTCCCATTTAAGAGTCGATCTTCATCAAGATCAAATCTTGGATGTCCTGTATTCGAGCTTTTTAAAAAAATAATAATATTGTTATTGTTAATAATTGATATTTCATTTCATTATGTAGTATTCAATAGTTATCTATCCATTATTCTTCGGATATATGGTGGATAGGATGCGTAGGCACCATATCCACATCGTATACTTAAAGAACCATGAGAAGATGCTGTCAAAATTTTCATCAAAATGAGGCAAAATATCCACTAATAACAATAATGAGATTATTACTTTTCTGAAAGAGATAGAACCATACCTATTAGTAATGATTTGAAATGGATAGGATCATGTATTTTTACTTCATTAAATTAATGTAACATATTTTCTGTATTACTGTTTAGTCTATATTTTTTAATGTGTTGTTTTGTATAAAGTGATCCGGATCTGGACCTGGATTAGAATTTTGGCTGGAATTCAGAATGCGATTCAGTCTGAAATTCGGATCAAGATCCAGAATACCACTAAACTTTTTTTGATTGTTAATGATTTTGTGTTTGTTGTTAGATGAATATCAATAAAAATTGGATGAATACTAGAGGTATTTTTTTGCCTGAATATCGAAAAAGAGTTCGAGATTTTATTGAGTTTGCACAGCATAAGGCTGACAGTGCTAATCGGATAAAGTATCCATGTAAGAGATGTGTCAATTTGGTATATCATCACATAACACTTGTTGAGGAGTATCTACTATAATATGGTATGGATAAGAAGTATACTTGTTGGATATGGCATGGAGAAGGTGATCCGACTGAAGTGATGCACGACGATGATGATACTGAAGATGATAGTGATGCTGGTGGATCTGTCGAACATAGTGGTATAAGAGAATTGTTAAATGATTTATATCAAGGTACTTGTTCAAATGTATGCATGAGTACTACTACATCTGAAAGCAATTCTGATCATAAACATAATATCCGACTTGAGGTAGAAGGGACTTCTAAACCGTTTGCAAAGCTTGTAAGGGATGCACGAGAGTCACTCTATCTAAATTGTACAAAATTTATCAAGTTAGAGTTTTTTATAAAATTACTTCATATTAAAATTGTGAACTGATGGAGTCAGAAGTCATTTGATCAAATTTTAATATTGATTAAAACAGCTCTTTCCGATAGAGAGAGACTTTCGAAATCATATTCTGAAGCAAAAATATACATACAAAAAATGGGACTTGGCTATATTCCTATACATGCTTGTAAAAATGACTATATATTATTTTATAAAGATAATGAATAAGCAACTGAATGTTCAAAATACGGTGAGCCTAGATATAAAATCGATAATAGAAAAGTAAAGAAGATACCTCAAAAGATTTTGAGATATTTTTCATTGATTCCAAGACTTCAAAGGTTATATATATCCATAAAGATAGCTGAAAAAATGAGATGACATTATGAGTAGCGGGTTTCGGAGGAAAACATATTTAGCCATCCAGCTGACTTTTTAGTGTGAAAAGACTTCAATGCAAAGCATCCGTACTTTGCGAGTGACCCATACAATATCCGGCTTGATCTAGCGATAGATGGATTTAATCCTTTGGCAATCTGTGTACTTCTTACAGCATATGGCCCGTGATGCTAGTTGTATATAATGTGTCACCTTGAAAGTGTATAAAAAAACATTTATTTTTATATCATTATTGATTCTGGGTCTGAAAGTATCAGGTAATAAAATTGATGTATATCTATAACCTTTAATTGATGATCTGAAGTAACTATAGGATATATGATTTTATGAGTCGAAGTAATTTTAAGTTGCATGCTTCAATTTTATGGACCATAAATAATTTTTCTGTATATAAAAACTTATCTAGATGGAGCACCAAAGGATATCTTGCATGTCCAATATGCAATAGGGATGCATCCTCCTTACATTTAAAGCACGGACAGAAAATATGTTTCATGGATCATCGGTGGTTTCTTCTTGCTAATCATTCTTGGAGGATCCATTATAATCAATATTTTGATGATAAGTCCGATCGACGTCCACCACCTAAGAAGTTAAGTGAAGCAAAAATTTTAGAACAACTTGAAGTCATTGAAAATATTCAAATCGAAAAAATATCAGATACTTGCAAGCGGAAGCATACGGAAGCTGAGCTGAATTGGATGAAGCGAAGCATCTTTTTTGAACTACCGTATTGAAAGTAGCTACTACTTCGTCATAATCTAGATGTAATGCACATTGAAAAAAATATTTATGATAATACCATCGGTACTGTATTGAATATCTCAAAAAAAATAAAAGGTAGTACAAAAGCTCATCTTGATTTGCAGAAAATGAAAATCCGATTGGAGTTGCATTTAGTTCGTCGAGGTGAGAGATTTTTTATACCACCTGCATGTTATTCGCTGTTTAGTGAGAAAAAAAAGAATGTCTGTGGATGATTCAAAATCGTAAAGTTTTTTGATGCATACGCTTCAAACGTATCAGAGTGTGTTGAGAACAAAGACGGCAATATCTCTGGCATGAAAAGTTATGACTCTCATGTGATAATGCAACATTTGCTTCCTGTGATCATGCATGGCTATTTGGGTAGTGATGTTCAAACTGCATTGATTGAGCTAGGAGTGTTCTTTCGAAAACTGTATTGTCAAAAATTGAAGATTAACTTACTTTAGAGATCAGAGAAGAATATCGTACTCAATCTTTGTAAGTTAGAAAAAATATTTTGACCATCATTTTTTGATGTTATGGTGTATCTGGCTGTTCATCTTTCAAAGAAAGTTCTTTTGGTCGAACCGGTATATTATCAATGGATATATCCTATTAAAAGATAAAGAAATTATATGTACTTTATCATATCAATTATAAGATGTAAATATATTTTTAAAATTTAAATTTATTTTTATTTACAGATTTTTGTGCACCTTAAAAAAGTATGTATGCAATAAAGCAAGGCCTGAAGGGTCTACAGCGGAAGCGTATGTAGCTATCGAGTGTATCACATTCTGCTCGATGAATCTTGATGATATCGAAATAAGATTTAATCATACAGATCGTAATGCAGACCGTGAATGGGATAACAATGAACTGACATTGTCTATATTTAAACAAATGGTTTGACTTATTGGTGCAAGGAGATATGAATTTAGGACGTGAACGAGCTATCCAAGACATACTTTTATATTCTAAATAATTATGAAGAAATTGAAGATTTTATTGAGTAAATACCATCTTACCATACTCTTTAATGTTTAAAAATTTTTTTCATGTCAATGTAAAATTAAAAATCATAACTTCTTACAGTGAGCACAAGAGTATACTATGTAGAGAGAATAATACGGATATCGATGATTGACATAGAAAGAAATTTGCAAAATAATTTAGAATCTTGTAAGTTATATTAGTGATACATTATTTATTTACTTATAAATAATATTATTTAAACCAACATAATTTTTTATCTTATGACGTAGATGAAACATAAGTATTTCAATAAAGAAGTGGGTGTGATCGATGAGTTGCACGATTTAACATGTGGTCCCGATCGAAGGGTTAATCACTATGCATCCTGTATCATTGGAGGAATGAGATTTCACACAAGAGAGCTTGAGATGCAATGACGAATCCAGAATAGTGGGATTGCTACAACAGGATATGAAAGAGAAGAAAAGATTGATTATTATGGTGTACTGATAGATATCATAGAACTGAAGTATGGATCCAGTAATTCTGTATTTTTATTTCAGTGTGAATGGTGAGATATTAGTAATAAAAAGATCGGTATTCATATCGATTCACAATTTATCAGTATAAATTTTGCACGAACATGGTACCAAAATGAGCCGTATATATTAGTAACTCAAGCGAAACAAGTAATATATTTGAAGGATCTAAAGTATCGAGGTCATTGGCATGTTGTATAAAAAATAACATCTAGAGGTGTATATGATATACCGACCCGATTAGAGATAGATAAAAATTTAGATTTACATGAAGAGGAAGCTTTTCAGCAAGAAGAACAAACATTAGTCGAGCTTTTGATTGATGAAGAATTTGTAACGGTATCTTTGAATAGGACTGATCTGCCATCCAATGAAGTTGAAGTTGATTTTGTATTTAATCTTGATGAGTCAGAGGATGACGATCAGTTCATAAATGATGATGAGATAGAAGACGACACATATATTGATTACTGTGATTCGGAGGAAGATCTACACATCGACGAAGATATGAATATTGATGAGTAGATCTATATTCTTCGTTCAATCTTGTCTTGCAATAGTGGTATGTGATATAATTGTATTCATTAGAATGTTATTTGATTTCTATTATTATTATTCAATATTATATTTATTTATATTTTAATTATTGCAGATATAAAACTAGAAAATAGATGACAATGTTCGCATTCACAGTCTACCTCAAAGGTTGAGATGCCTTCACCGATCTCCATTGCCGCACCGGCTCCACTGTTAGAGGGTCCCAATGAGGTGGGTCTCAGTGAGACAGATCCTAATGGTATTATTATATTTTTTATATAATAAAATTTAATTCTTTTATTTAGATCATACTAATGATTTATTTATTGTTCTTTCATATCAGTCTTTATTGATAGTGAGGTGAGGGCGAGGTTCATCGAAGAATTTTGCGCTAGAGCATTGGAGATGCAAGCATCCGAGATAGCATCTCTGGATCAAGATACCAACCGACTACACCAGACCCATTAGGGAATGGTGCGAGCCATGGGAGACTAAACTGGGCATCATATGCCATTGTTATGCCCCTGTGATGCTCTTCGATTGGCATCATGTTCTACCAGCTCAGAGAGAGATTTTCTACACCCACTTACCGATAAAAAAATTATATTATAAATATTTAATTTGCATAGTATTCTTCTAATATTTATTGTTGATAGGATGTATTCGACATCGTTAATTTTGAGGAGGATCGTGTGAAACAAACCATCGACACTCATCTATCCTTGCATTTCAAGGATTATCACTATCACATGCATTAGCATTAGTATCGGATGGTGCAGGATCATGAGGAAGAGGTAGCACGGTAGCAGCCCTATGACAGCATCACCATGGATGATTGGACTGCCATATGCTGGCAGTACGAGGATCTGACATATCAGGTTATACATCTAAACTTTTTTTTTTCAAAATTTAATGACTGAATTATTTATTCTTAAATTAAATTTGTTATCTACTAATTTGACTGGTAATTTTATAGAGATGATGTGCCCAGAATGTGGTGAATCGAGCGAGACAGATCGTGCCACATTGTGGGGGTTCGAGATCATTCGTTCGTCACATGGAGCACATGGTAGGTAATTTTAATTTTTAATTAGCATATAATTCTCTAGTTATATAAATTTTTTTTAATTAATTCTCAAATTGTAGAGAGATGCTGAGAGTGGTGAGCTTTTTGGTAGGATCGATATCTACCAGCGGATCCACCAATGACGGTCAGGAGAGTGGACGATAGGGAGTGAGGAGCTCTTTATAAATTTTTTCAATTATTTTTTCATTTGTAGTTTGATTTTTATTAAAAAATTAAAATAACTCTAATTTTAATTTTCAGGATCGTATGACAGACATAAGATCTCAGTCTATCTCTGAGGGCTGACCGCACCCACAGATGATGAGATCTATGATCAGATGCTCGATACGAGACTGTGTTATGTTAGGAGTCTAGGGTATGGGATCACTGCTCCCTCATCCTCATGCTCATCTAGGGCTGACATCCATTCTGCGTGCGAGGCTTAGCTGACAGAGATTAGAGGCAGATTGTCAAGAATCAACAGTAGGCTGTCATAGATCGACAGCAGATTAAGCACCGAGCTCAGGAGTTGACTGCACGTATCGACGAGTATCAATAGCTCCAGATCCAAATGATAGAGCAGATGGTGAAGATGGAGCAGACGATACGACTAATGAGGCAGCAGTAGGTCGGTCCGAGCTTCATCGAGCACTCTTCGTCTCCAGCTCATTCTCTAGATGCTGATATTTGATGGCTTATTGATGTATTTTTTTTATTATAAATATCTTATAATTTTAATTTAATATAATAAAATAATAAAATTTAGTTATCAGTTTTTATGTAAATTTTTTATTTTAATTTTTTAATTTATAAAAAATATTATACATCTGAATTAAAAATATATATTCATAATTTTTTTTAAAAAATATGACTAAATTATTAGCGACAGAATTATTCATGATGAAAGATTCGTTGCCCAAAATATTTTACTAATACAATTTAATTTTTTAATAAATATATAATTAACAGCGATAAAAAACTTTTCATCGTCAATAATTATTAGTGACGTAAATGTTCATCACAAATTGAATTATTTATAATGTAATTTTTCATCGCTAATATTATTTAATTTTATTTTCTAAATTTTTTTATTAAATTAATAGTGAAGAAATTTTTTCATTGTAAAAAATATTTTTTACGACTTAAACTTTTAGTCTCTAAAATTTTGAAATTAATAGCGATGAAAATATTTTCATCACTATTAACTTTTTATTTATTAGCGATGGTATAATTCGTTATAAATATCTTTTTTTATAATTAAATTTTTTCATCTTTTATTTTTAACGATGAAAAATATTCATCGTAAATATTTTTTATTAGCAATGAATTTTTTTTTGTCGTAAAATATTATCAACGATGGAATTATTGACGACGAAAAATTAATGATAAAATTTTCGTCGCTAATATCTATTAGCGACGAAAATCTGTTATTAACGATGAAAACTTTTCATCGCTAATAACATGTTTTGTTGTAGTGAATCAAGTCAACTATGATGACCGCTGACTAGTTGGTATACTAGAATAACCAACCAACAGTCAGTCGATATATCATATGTACCAACATACAGTCAACAGATCAAAATTACCGACATATAGTCGGCATATTGGAAATTGCCAGCATGGGAGGCACGTAATGGCTACATGCATGAGTATCAGTGGGCACTGACTGTCCATCCCACGATCATATAATTTTGGAATAAGTAGAATCCACAGGTCTGACCATTACAAATGGTTACCAGCAGATTATCTATAAAAAAGATGTAAATGAATAGCTTTGGTAAGACACTTCTGGGCTAACACTCCATCACTTTGAATATTCTATCTGCTGTTCACCACTCTTAACTGATTAAGTTTCGGAGGGTCTCCGCTGGACTCAATTTCAGTCAGTGAATTTTTTTTGTAGATTGTTCTTCGTCGGAGCTAGACGCAACAGAGGATTGACCGCAATAGTACTAAACTTAGAGTGTTTGTTCCCCCTTAGCAAAGCAATCACAAAAGGGATGGATGATTTGATAGTTCCCTGGAGGATCATGGATATATAGAGGCAAAATGGTATAAGAAGTACCAGCAACAAACCATAAAGAATTGTCAAACAACATGTGGAAAAAATAAAAGAAAATGTGGGGAAAAAAAGTATAAATTATAAGTTCTATAGCAATTCCAAATGGACATTGAAAATCAAGTATAACGACCACTATGCAAGATCCCATAAGCTCATCACAAAGGAAAAACTTTGCAGTGTTAAACATGTGTGTGGAAGGAATCACCGTGTTTGGCCATATATTGATAAAGGGAAGTCAACATGCTCCTTTTATCATTTAAATTTGGTCAATTAATGCATAATGCAATGTATCTTTGATGGATGACTGAAAACTAAGGTGACGAAGATGTCTGATACCACAAAGTCTCACCAACCCACTATATCCTTTGAAGGACTGGAGATGGCAGAAACTTCCGGCTTGACACAAAGCGGCTTCGAGGCACCATCCTTGTAATAGAATTCTATAATAGAAATCCTATCAGTGACATGCGATGCTATATTTCCAGTCGTGTTATTTGGTTCCTCTAGAGTTCATTGTAATTCTTCAAAATTGCTTGTCATTTGTGGAACAAGATGGAAATCAAATGAAGTCATTCCGTTGGTAATGTGGACTTTTGGAACTATTAGTCGTTGGTAACGTAGAATTGAATAATCTTTGCTTTTGAAACTATTAGTCATATCAAAATCCATAACATAACAAAGATATTTGTCAAACTCCAATAATGTCTCATAGTCAAATTATATATACTCTAATATCTTGCACATGTCATACATGTCACAGGTTATATGAAATTTTAATTTTCAATATTAGATATGTTGAAGCAATCAAAAAGGTTATACCTTTTTCTTTTGTTGGATAAAGATAAAGATAGAAGCGTGCTGACGTTCATGACATTCCGATTATCAAAAAAAAAGAAAAACTGATAACATAAGTTTCTATTATTATAATAGTTATATATAATAGTGCATAATAGTGAACTTTTCTTTATTTGAAAAAAAATGAGTATCTACTCTCGACCACAAAATTAATAATAAGATATCCCAACCGAAGATCCATATATACTCATGATTTAGCACACATTTAATTTGCGGCCGGATTAAGAATCGGAATAAAAAGAGATTGAAATAAGAATTAGAATGGTCATATTGTCTAATATATTTTATTTGTGATTAGAATTGAAATAAAATTTGAATCTTATGGGAGAGTAGGGATTGAATTTTGGAGGATTAGAAAATATTTTCATTTCCTCTAAAATTAGAATAGGAATAAACTTCTTTTGATCAAATAGCTAGAACGATAGCCATCTATTTTTGTTCTCATTCTCATTCTAAATCCAATACTCCAAAATCAAACATGCCTTTATATCATTAGAAGTAGATAGAAATAAAAAAATTATATATTTTAGTAGCCTCTCACTTATACATCATGTGGATATGAACTGAATATTGTGCTATATGCTGACATATATAATAAAATATTTAAATGGGAAATTCACTTCATTGATCTCTCTGCACATGTTAAAATATATAGATTGAAAATTTGTAGATTTTATTGCTAAGATCATGGTTTGTTTGTTATCATTTTTAACCATTTATTTAACTTATGCATATAATGCATAAGTTAGAGACCACCGAAATTTTGGTTTCTAGGTAGTTTAAATGCTATAAACTATGATTAATAGTATAGATCTTTGATTAGATGTCTCATTATTGATGTAGAAGTCGAGGGATATAAATATCTTATCTTCTTAAGAAGAATGAATTCCATCTTTTATATGTATGCAACACTAGAGTTTTGAAATCTACGAATATTCCACTTGAATTTTATTTATTATTTTTATTTAAAAATATCATTTCTTTTTTTCTAAATTATCTAGAAAATTCTGTCTATATAAAAATATTGAAAACTTTGAAATTCTAGTCTTAAATAAATAAGAATATTTTATATGACTATAACCATAGAGATCATGAGCAGAAAGTAAAAAATTTTGGGTTTTATTACAATAAGGTAAAATATGTAAAATAACAAGTAAAAACAAATGGATAAATTAATTGAGCATTTCTTTTCTTTTTGATGAGATCATACCAAAAATGGAAACATTTTCCTACTATTTCTCTCAGCACTATCTGATGAGAGTAAACAAATAATAAAACTAAAGAATTTAGAATCATGATGCAAATAAATATTAAAATACCATAATAAAACTTATAAAAGTAAATAAATTAGAAAGATTTGAGCTAGTAAATAAATATTATAATATTTAATTATAATATTTGTAAGAGTAGATTAATAAGGAAAATGTAAAAAAGGCTACAAACAAATATGGAAAACTCATCTTTTTGATATTATTTTTATAATTCAGATATGTTATAATTTTGAATTTTATGTTTGTTAATATATTGAATAAAGTTATAAGATATTATTTCTTAGGGTATAGGATGACTAGAAGATATTAGATGTACCGTCAAACCTCTACACCATTCGGCATATGCTTATCACCACCTGCACATAAAGAAGCTTCATTCTAGAAAGGAGTTGTCAAACCCCATGTCTTGAGTCCAGCTAGGCAATAGTTGTGTATGTTATAGGGATAGTAAAAATGAAAATAAAAAATAACTATGGCATCATTTGGAATCCAAATATGTAATTCAAAAATAAGTTATTGTTATCTCTAATAATTACATCAAATACCGGGATAGGAGGGGATAATACAAAACTAATATTTGGAATAAGTGTTTAACCTATGATAATCATTACATGATAACAAACTACAGCTAAAATATGATGAATTTTAGAAAGTCAAGTACGACATCAAGAGTTTAATTATTTTTTTACTAATAAAAAGATAATTCAATCTTTCACTTATCATTGGGGATAAATCCAGTTCCTTAATATTTAAGGAACCACCTATCCCCATGTATCCCCCACCTGACCAAATTGTTTAGGATGGCTGATTCCACCCTATATTGGGAGTTATAATGTAAGGTGCTATTTGATTTCTGAACTAGATATATATGCATCAAACTTATACTTTCACATGCAAGTTATTTCTATTTTTTGATCAGTTATAATTTTTTGAATCCTCTGGCCAAGTCTTTTTATTCTTGAAAAAAAAAAGGAGACAAGCATAAACCAGATATATATGCTATTGCTGCAAGTCTTTAGATCGACGCCAGTTGTCCACCGATGTGAAGTTTGGGTTAGGTTGATGAGGCACTTCCTCCTAGTAAAACTTGCAATAGAAGTCCACACACACCGCAGGTGCTCCGATGATAGACTCTTCGATGATTAAGTTAGTTGGAGCTTGAGAATAAGGAAGAAAGAAGGAAAGAGATGGGAGCGCAAGAGTATGTGGGTATTATTCTCTATGGGTGCATCTACTTGCTTACTAGAGGGTCCCCTAGTTATCGCTTTATATAGAGGAGCTATAGGCTGTTATGCCTAAATTTGATAGGCCGTTAGGCCCTAATATTATATGTTATTATGCATTAATTGGATAGATCGTTAGGATAAAAAATCCATCCACTAATCTACAAATCATGATTGTTAGTCATAGATGTCAATTATCCATATTTCGAAAATCATTGGAAGATTCTGATGACCTGATCCTACCATTGAGATGGCTGGTGGCTTGAGGTTGGCATAGCATCGGGGTGTGGCCTTGGTTTGGATTCGAGACTAGTTGAATACATAAGAGGTTATAATCTTCAGGATGGTGTTGTCCGATGTCCAGGTCAGTCTCCGATGAGCTAGAGTCGGTATCTTCCACATCAGCATTCAATTTGTAATGGGGTTGGCTATCACCTAGGCTCATTGGCTTGTACTATCTCCCCATAAGCTAAACCTATGATATGGATTCAGTCACCTCGGTCTTAAGCTGAAGTGCTCCAATGGGCAAAAATTGGCTCACCCAAATGGCCCATACTCTAACACTTGCCTTCTACTCTCGAGTCCGACGTAGCTTGTTGACATTGGACGATAGGGGTAACTTGTCGAAAGAGCTATTTTTTGATCATCGGGCATATTTGAGATCGACTTTGGATTGATGCTAAGACTTATGCCACTATTACTGTGTAGAATATTCTAGGCTCTGGCTCCCAAGATGATGTTTTGGATGAAGCACCATAATTACAAAGGCATGGGAATTTGGGCAGTGCACCAACATCATTTAAAACATTCAATTCTGAGGATCCCTTAATTATAGGCGCACCACATTCAGGGTTGAGATGTGGCAAGGTGCATGTTTTCTATAATTACCATAGATTACTTCACCAATCAGAGGTTGACATATGTCAACTTCTCAGGTGGGTGCATCAAACTATTAGGTAGATCAAGACCATTGCTGCGGTTATGAGTACCGACGCTTCTCCACTTATTCTCCACTTTCCACTGTTCTTTCTCCAGACACTGTACTTCTATAGATGTTAGGAGGCTTCTCCATAGTCGTCCATCTCCTATAGAGCTTTCGATAATTGCATTTGAGGCTATCAGCAACCATCTAATGCGCCTCTCTCAACTGCTCCTTTCTTTCCTCACCTTCTTAGTCTTCTTAGTTGTTGTTTAGGGTTTTTCCCTTTGGATCTTCCATTGGTCTATTTTCTCACCTTGGTTCTTCATTTTCTTTGCATTTTAATTTGTTCCTATTTTTGTCTTTTCTTTGATCAAAATGAAATTTGATGGTAGTGAGACACAGGATGAAAACTTTTGGACTGGCTAGGGCTCTCGATCGGTCCCTCCTCAGATTGGGGCTAGGGTGAAACCCTAGGCCACTGCCTCGGACCCTCCAGTTGCATCAAAACCATTTGGCTTGGATGCCCCTGAGCATGGGCTGTGAGCGAAGAGGTCTATCCTTATTAAGTCCGACCTAAAGAAGATCTAGGCTCAGTATAAATTTTCTAACCGATTTTAGTTAGAACTGCCTAGTTGGGTTGGCTAGGTGATTGATGCTCTTGAGAGGCAGCTCATAATTAACATGGAGTTTCTCAGAGCCGAACTTTAGTTTTTCTTTCATCCTTTCATTTTCAATCTCCTTGACTTTTATTGGCTTGTCCCTGTCCAGATCAATCCAAATAGTATTTGGATAATTATTTGGATACAAATCTGTTAATTTTCTAACCATATGTTTTAAATAAAAGTCTATAGGCCATAGATAGTAATTAGTTAGATACTTATTTGTATCTACACTTGGGGAGATTTGAATATAAATTCGGACATATATTTTCCTATCAAATTTTACATCTAGTTTGCTCTCTCTCTATCAAATAATACTAATACTAATAATAATGCTAATGCTAATAATAAAAATAGTAATAATATCAAAAAGAGTAATGGAAGATCCAAGGTTCGAATCTTGTGTGCATAACTAAGTATCAAGATCTTGATAATTACAACATAGATGGATATCTCTTTTTCAAAAAAATATGATAATAATAATACTAAAAAATATTATTAATAATACTAATAACCTATCATTAACCACAACTGCTGTTGCTCATAATAATAGTAGCCCCACTAGAAGCAACAGTAATAATAAATATCAAATAATGTTTTACTTTAGACAAGACAAATGAATTTTTTTCTTTTCTTTGTTGGTAAGGAAAGGAAGTACATTCTAGAAAGTTACTCAAGCAAGAGAAAATGATGGACTTGTTAACGTGAGTTTCCCTACAACAAATAATGAGCAATGGTATAGGGATCCAACATTATTATGTAATGCATTATCTTGTCATCATTTTATTTGTGATTAGTCCCAGAATCTTGCTGGAGATGCAAGTATGTTTTGAATACATCTAGACTTTTCCCAACCTACGTTATATCCAATCAAGACTTCGAAGTTAGATCCATATATAGGCTTCCTTATGGACTAGATGTTGGCAATGCTTTTCTCACCGCTGAGGAAGGAATGTGCCTGAAAGCTTATTTGACAAATCCAGCAATAAGGGATAGATGCATGGAGGTGCCACCAATGTTGGATTAGTTGGATAGAAGATAATCAAAGGAAGATGATTTGAATAATATGGGTCCAGCTTCCTTGATCTTCAAGAATTTTCATTTTCATCACATCACCATTCAAAAACTGATGGACAGGCTTGGATAGGGTGTAGCCAGAGCAATAATTAAAGAACTCTATAATTAGTCAGGATAAATTGGATTTATTAGTGTGTAAAAGGATCCTTGTTTTAGAGTATAGTTTACTTATTTATACTAAAAGTAAAACAACATAAAAACTATTTATTTTAACGATGGGGTCGATGTTCATCCTCCACTTCTGATGGTTTTGGAACCTGATGCCAAGTGACCTCCCATTACCTTACACTCATCAAAATGGCATGATACTGTATCACCCATTAAACCAATAATCAACTTTGATCGACCCTAATCCCATTGCTGCACTTTCATTTGGCATATCTTGTATTAATTTACTCACAATTGTGTCTATATACTCAGCCTCTATCATGATACCCTTTGGCTGACTTGGTTAGTTTCCATATGGTCTTTATTATTTAATTTGGCCTTAGCTCTGGTGTGATATTCACCTGAAATCATATTCTTACCCACTGCATGGCTAAATGAGTATGCATCTCCTACGTGTCATATTGAGCAAGGATGTGTTTTAAAGACTGGAACAAGAAAATTCAGCCTAAACTTAAGCAACATATCACTGGAACATACTAGAGCATGATAACTTAGTCTCACTAGCATCATCTTTCTAGCAGTTACCTCAGCATTCAAAGATCAACCATAAATTAGACTAACTATTGATTCATAGCAAGGACAGTTACCTATGCCTACTCAATTGTTCATTTAGGATTCTTTTGGGCACTGTAGAGTAATTCTTCCCCTTAGAAAAGAAATCACAAAGGGGATGAGTGCTTTGGTAGTTCCCTAGATCATGGATATATGGAGGCAAAATGGTTCAAGAAATACCATCAACAAACCATAAAGAACTGAAAATGGCATGTCAAGAAAAGAAAGAGAAAGTATAAGGAAAAGAAATAGAAATTAAATCTTCTATAGCAATCCCAAGTGGACATCAGAAATCAATAAATCATCAGGTTCCCGAATTAATTTGTTTGATGTATTTATATATAAGGTCTATAAATGATTCAAAGTACTCACAAATGGTTCGCCGTTAACTAAATTCTAGGTTAAGACAAGCCGAACCCAATGCATATAAGCCAAATTCAATCCTGGCTTTTTGGCTCAAAATTAATTAGTTTCATGCTAAATCTCAACCCTAGCTCCATTTTATTGGACTTTTATTTTAAAAAAAAGATATTAAATTTTTCTTATCTTCTAAATTTTAGTTATTTAAAAATCTAAAACTCTTTTTTAATGTAATATTTTTCTTCGAAGAGATATGACTCTTCGGAAGAGAACGCTGATTTTTAAAAAATATAATATTTTTGAAACAACGTATCTCTTCGAAATTATGACTTCTCATCAGTAATCCGAATAGAATCTACAAATAGATTTTGGATCCGACTATTTCAAAATAAATAAAAACTCTCAATCCCTTCTTATGTTTTATCTCTCTCTATATCTTTTTGAGACAAAGATCAACTTTCTCTATTTTTCTACTCCAATTTTCTAATTGGTATATGAAGAAAATCTTTTAGGTTAGC